>NC_134860.1:14664858-14964858 GCF_049852395.1 Peromyscus maniculatus bairdii
AAAATATTTTATGTATCTCCACCTGTGCTACATTAACATATTTTTCACTTTTTTATGAAATGATCAGCTTATTAAGGGAAATAGATTATTGTGAGTTTTCATTTCACAACAATGGTTTTGTGGAATTTGTGGAATTTGTGTCATGGCAGTAAACCACCTCTTTGTCCTATCCCCTCCTGAAGTCTTGCTCCCATCTGCTTCTCTTTTCTCCTTGTTGGAATCTGGTAGATAACTTATAAATGTTAAAAATATATTAGTTGGGCAAATGCTTGCCCAGAAACCTTCCATGCCCAAAAATAACTTCCAGCGCAGACAGTTCCTATCTGAAACTGCAGTGGCATAATTTAGGCCAAAAAATCATCCACCGAACTATAACCTTGATAGGCCTTTCCCCACTTCAAGCCTTACAAAACCTCAAGTCCTGACAAAACCACAGCACAGTCTCCACTTAAAGAGACTGTGACTTTCAGTTGTTATGATTAACAATAACAAATTCTGCTTCTGGAAACAACTTTCTTCTATCTTTTATTCTCATGCCACTTCCCTCAGTCCCAATCTAACATTTTGGTGCTAAAACCTGGCAGGGTGACTCTCTCTCTCTCTCTCTCTCTCTCTCTCTCTCTCTCTCTCTCTCTCTCTCACACACACACACACACACACACACACACACACCCCTTCTCTCATTTCCTTTTGTCTACCAAACTCCATCAAGAGGTCCTTGATCCTCCAAATTTACTGTGGGCTAGACAATCGATAGGATGATCTATCCAGCCTCTGTCTACGTGAGTGATGCAAGTCATGCTGATAGTTTTGAGGGCTAAATTCAGTTTGAGCTCCTTTCCTTCTTTCCCACTATCACTCTTATTCTGTTACGCTCTCTGACCTCTAGAGCAGAGAATGTCTATCATTCAACCACAGTGCCTGCAACACATGGGTTTAGTCTACTACCCTAGGCTGGCAGCCTCTACCTGGACCCTAGGTGTCTTGATAATTGTTCTATTGCTGTGAAGAGGCACCATGACCAAAGCATTTTGGAGCTCACTTACAATTTCAGAGGCTGAGTTCACTATAATCATGGTGGGGAGCATGATGATTGATACATAGGCTGACATGGTGCTGGAGAATTAGCTGTGAGTTCTATATCCAGATCCTCAGGCAGCAGGAAGAGAAAAACACTAGGTCTGGTTTGAGTTTCTGAAACCTCAAAGCCCATCCTCATTGACTTACTTCCTCTAACAAGGCCACACCTACTCCAACAAGGCCACACTTCCTAATCTTTCTCAAGTAATGTCACTCCCTGATAACTAAGCATTCAAATAGATGGGACTGTGGGGACATTCTTATTCAAACTACCACATCAGGGGTTCTTTCGCTATCTTTGGCTTTGCCTGCCATGCCACTGAAATCGGGTACACCTTCTCCAGCCCCTGGTTATTCATTCTGTCCACTTTATGGTTGTAGGTGACAACTTATCAGATACTAGCATCACCTTTACCATACTTAAAAATGGAATCTAAGATCTCAATCATAGACAACTTTTGGTTGTCTTAAAACAAACCCCAAGACATTAGTTCACTTTTTGACTGAAGTCTGAGCCCAAGACAAATTGGATACTACTTTTGACTTTCAAAGTCTCACTGACTCAGAAACTGTACCTATGAAATGACAGAAAGGTCTAAAGTGTTCTCTACCTTCAAGTCTCTTTTCTCTCTTCACTCAAGCCATTTGCTCTATTCCTCCATTTCTGCACTTTAGATTTTATCAGCTCAAACTGGGAAACTTAATTCTGAAAACCCTTTCAGATACTAATTTGGCTTATGAGCTCTGTCCATTCCTATCAAAAGAAAGCACCCTCTGCTGACAAATTGTTCTGTGCTGTTTAAGCTGGAGGCTAGGTTTGGAATGTGGGATTTGGCCCTCCTACTTCAAATACAGAACTGAAGCTGGAAAATTATCTTCTGGGCCTCAACCCTGATGTGTGCTTCTTCACTTCAAGCCATACAAAACCTCCAGCTCCTGTTGCAACAGAGCACCATCTCCACTTCCTCAAAGAGACTGCAGTCCTTTAAGTGTTCTGATTAAAAGAATCATTCTACTTCTAGAGATGCCTTTTTAATGCCTTTTGTTTCCATATTACCTTCATCAATCCTGATCTAACACACTGGGACTTAACAAAATCCCCAATGTATCGACCAACCTGTTTCCTTCTATTTACTCACATTTCTGTTACCAATTTCCACAGGTCTACCCTGTGTTATCTGTTTTCATCACGTAAATTCTTTCATTTAAAATATGTAAACATGTACCAGTGTAAGGATATTTCAGCGACTTTATCATTATTTCTCTCATAAATGGTTACTACTATTTCTAATTAATTCAGTGATATTGCAGATTTTGGTCTTTTCCAATTTTTTACTACCACAAACAACTGTAAATTGAACAGCCTTGAAGTTAATTAAGTGAAAACTTTGACCATATGCTTAATTATTTCCTTAGGATAAATTTCTAGTAATTGAATTTTTGGTTCATTGTTTATACATATAGTTATGGCCTTTGATATACATTATCAAATTACCTTGAACATCTTTTGTATACATTAAAATCACTCCAGCAGAGACCAGGTGCTAGCAAAAAAATAAAAATAAAAGTATTTCATTGTTATTTTTATTTCCATTCCAGAGTAAGTTGAGAAATTGCTTAATAATTTTTGCCAAAAATGTAGCCAGCTGTCTTGATAGCATTGTTAATTAAACCAGCTGACACAGAAAAAAAACATAACAATTAACAGAGTTATATGATATACAGAGAAACACACACAAGATATGCAGTTATTTCATAGGCTTTAAATAAACACCTTTGCACATTCACTTAAGAAATGAAATACACAGATACCCCATTCCTAAACACCAGAACTATTCACCTAAAGACCTAGTTTGCCAGTCTTTTTCATAACCCTTGAGTTGTATATGGAAAAATTTTAAAGGATCAAGAACAACCATGGCAGAAGAGAACAGGACAGATTATCTTCTTTAAATAGTGCATACATTGTGAATTGTCAACCAAAATATTTGAAAGCTGTCCCTAGACAATTTATGCAGTTAATTGAATAAGAATGTCCCCCATAGGCTCATTTATCTGAATGTTTAGTTATTAGGGAGTGACATTACTTGAGAAGGATTAGGAGGTGTGACCTTGTTAGAGTAGGTGTGGTCCTGTTGGAGGAAATGTATCACTGGGCTTGGGCTTTGAGATTTCAGAAGCCCAAACTATGCCCAGTGTTGCTCTCTTTCTGCTGCGTAAGGATCTAGATATAGAACTCTCAGCTACTTCTCCAGTACCATGTTTGCCTGTGGACCATCATCCTCCCCACCATGATTACAGTAGACTAAAACTCTGAAATTTTAAGTGAGCTCCATTTAAATGACATATATATAATCACTGCATAAACACATTTATATGCTTCTTATGATCAGAAGCAGTTAAAGGTTTGTGCATAAAACATTGCCTTCTATTTTTAAGATTTATTAATATTTATTTATATGTGTGTCTAAGTATAGGTATATGTCTATGAGTGAAGGTATCTGCAGAGGCCAGAAGGGAGCATCACATCCCCTGGAGTTGGAATTACACATAGTTGTAAGCCACCCAACATGGGTGCTATAAATACAACTCATGAGCCCTGGGAGATCAGAAAACATATACTTAACCACTGAGCCATCTCTATAGCCCCTGAAAAAATGCCTCCTATACATGTTAAAAAAACTTCAGACAGGTTGGCTACTCCTGCAATTAAATGACCTCTATTAATTGACTTCAGCTTTATATTCAGTAAAGTTTATGAAACATGGTTTCTATGTTGCTAATACATATCTGCTCAATGTCTTCAATACAAGTTGGCATATAACTACTACCTTCGCTGACCATCCAGTTAGCACATAGTCCCTTGACAAAAGACATAGTACCAGAAATCTCTTCACTGACGTCCAGGACTTTTAAATTTTTTCCAGGAGGAAAATTCATACATCAAAGAAGAATAAAAGAGCAGGTACCTCATTTTTCTAGGGATATTTGAATACATTACAGTCATAAATATTATACTTTAAAGAAAATGATTCTTAGACCTTAACTCATTTCCCTTGTAAATACTGTACATTCAAATACCCAATCTTAATTTATTTAAGAGTGACTACTGTGAGCCTTTTGCCCTTGAAAAGGATGCCTTCCTATTGATAGTCTTAATTTGGATTTAAATGAGCCTATTCATTTTTCAATGATGTGATGTTTCATAATGCTTCTTTGCATAGGATCAGGCTTCAAGTATATTAATTCTGCTTACTTTGTATGAATATGCACCACCTGATGAATGGATTATAAAAGTTATATTCATTAATCAAAAGCCTGTACCATGACCAAAGCAAGGATAATAAAGATCGACACATTGTGAAACCTAGAGAAAATGCTCTCATCCAACTGATCTTAACCAGAAATTTGCTGGTATTTGTACCAGTGAATGAGTCAGGGGACGCTGAATACAACTTCAGAAGCCCTATACTATCAAGCCAACTTCGTATCTGTATTTCTGTTGTATAGCAGTTTCTTCAGAGACAAAACCATCTGCCATGAAGTGCAGCTTATTATGACATAGGCTGTTCTAAATCAAGGTGAAACATACCATCTGCAGGTAAGTTTGCTAATATCAGGAGGTATGGAACATGAAAGCTGCAGCAAGTCTCTCAAACGGATTATATTCAATAGGCCCCTACCTCTCTAAGAATAAATAAGCTGTGAGGGCTGCTCAAGACACTCTAATACAAGTTGCACTGTCTAGAAGAGGCTAAAACCAGCTGAGCCACCCGGAAGAAGCAGTAGGAAACTGAGCTACCCATAAGACAGTTTATAACTTGTTGAACTGCCTATAGATTGATTAGTATGCTCTTGGGTTCCAGCTTTCGTGAATTATCCATGCTAGGGTGAGGTTTTGGTGACAAAACCATCTTTGAGGCATTTCTGCTCCTGTAAGCAACTCTATGCACACTCCTATAAGTAGCTCCAATAAAACTCATGTTGGACTTTGCTACTATCCTTACTTTGATCTGTTATTCATCCTTTATATGGGATGAGTAGATGGTGTGTGTGTGTGTGTGTGTGTGTGTGTGTGTGTGTGTGTGTGTGTGTGTGTGTGTATGTGTGTGTGTGTGTGTGTGTTTCCAAGAATAATGTAACACAATATTTTCCAATTTTGGCACTTTGTTCCCTAGAAATTGTGTTATGACTCTAAGGTCCTTGACTATTCCCTCTGTCCTGTATCTGAATACCAATTCTGCTCTCTTCTGAGCTCATGTCTGTGTTTCCATCAGTATGAGACACAATTCACATAATATGAACAATTTTAGATTTGTGTTCAAACACCACTGTGCCACTATAGAAGGATAGTTTTCCTCTGACTATAATTATCTTCTAATAATTACATAACTTTAGTGAGAAAGTCTTGATTCCATAGATGATAAATATTTCCCTCTAATTGGGAGAAAGAAGGTCTTAGGCTCACAGCTTTGGTCATTAACTAAGACTTAATTATATATCCATGTTGCTGTGTTTATTTTGAGAAATGCCTTATGCTTGTGTATATAATTTTAATTTTCTTATGGAAATGATTCCTTAAATTTTTAAAAATTTTAAGGAAGAACCAATATAAAAATATATTCAGTAAGTATTACTGGAAGTAAATATGGCAAACTTCATGAGTTTGGTAGGCATTTAAGTAAAGTTTTAGAAACAAATCTGACCTAGAAAGTTCCCTCCACATACTCTTCAGGAGACATTTGAAATGTCACTTATTTAGAAAGGCATCATTGACTCTTTCCAAACCTTATTCTAACTGCCCTATTTTTAGAAAATCTATCCCCCCACTACACAAACACATGATATACAGCCTTGTATTAACATTGCCTATTTGTCATTATGCTTGTTACCACACTATGCAATTACAATGTATTCAGGATGTCACATGTTAATTTATTAGTAAGTCTAGAGCTTACCCAGATAGACACTAAATTATTTCAGTTGTTTGAATTTCCACTTCATTCTCTAAAACACAGGTGTAAATTATTGTTCTTTGGGTTTTCCTCAATATTTGGTGATGTCTCTGCATTTTTCTCTTTCTTGTTAGTTCTAATTTTGGCCAATAACAAAGCAAAGGAGTTGCAACTTCAGATCACATGAGAGTTGGTATAAAAAGAGTAAGCTTATAAATTTCACTAATCATCAAGACTGTTTCAAGTTGTCCATTGGCCTGAGATTTCATAAGTGTACAGTTTAGTTGCTACTGACCTTTTCTTATCATTCCATGAATATAGGATTGGAAATCATATAGAAAATCAACTACCTTGTTGATGGTACTTTGACAGTTGTTAGACATATACCAAAAGAGATGTGAACTAGGGTTATGTGATTGTGAGCAAAACTTATAAATTGGAGACATGGAGAGACATGAATGACTGGTATGCAAGAAAGAGTAAAACTCATGTATGTGATAGATTCCAAGAGATTCAGCCCTGAAAATTGCTTATAGACAATATCTATTATTGCAGAGATGACATCTTAGCAGTCAGTAATTGGGAATTTGATTAGCCAATCAATACTACCCTACTTTAACAATCTATAAAATATTTCACTGCAAGCTTTTAAATGAGTTTCTAAATGACTCATTAATTACATTTCTTTTTTTTAGGGGGAAATCATAATGCTCCTTTATAACAAACTAAGAGCTATTTAAAGAGAAAGGCCACCACACACAGAAAAAATGTCGCATACTCTGTGTTTCATTTGTGTAACAGTGCAGCATATAAATCACATTATTATTACTGTGTACAGCATATCACTTAATGAAGAAATCAATAATCCTCACAAATGCATGCTTTTATTTTTTGAGTATTTTAAGTAAATTAGGGAAATTATTTTAATAGACACAATTGGTCATACAGGAGGAATTGGGTTGTGAAAATGTAGTGAATTTGCACTTTCTGAGTACACGCTATTTTATTGTACATGTTAATGTATTGCATGGAAGCTAAAAGTAAACCTAGACTAAAACTTGGAGTAACATGATCCTGTGTGATTTTGTAGATTGATCTGTATTCAGTAAAATAATAGTCACCTTATGTGACTTACATTTACTTTTAAGGTCCTATGGTCCTGCTTCCTTAGGTGGTTTTATCTATTATCTATCTATCTATCTATCTATCTATCTATCTATCTATCTATCTATTTATTTTAATGTCTGTGTATTTGTGTATGCATGCACACCTGTGCGTGCGTGCACACGAGTGTGCACGCGTGTGCGCACATGTGTGTATGTGTGTGTGTGTGTGTGTGTGTGTGTGTGTGTGTGTGTGTGTGTGTGTGAAGCTCAACTTTTAAATTTTCATTTTGGGCTCTCAGCATGGGCTTTCAGAAGAGTTTACTAGTGTAGAGAAAGCTAGCTCTCACTTTTCCTGCCTGGGTTCACATTTATGTTTCTCATGCCCTCTGTAGTTAGGTGTGGCAAAGTTGTAGAGAGCTGACTGGAGAATGTGAGTAGCTGTGTAATGTCTGACTCATGGAAATGCCATAATTTTGCTCCTTTATATTATTTCCCTTGCAACAAATGAATGCAAAAGTAAGTCCTGGTGATGAAAGATACTAGAATGTAGGATTTTTAAGAAGCAGAGCATCTTTACAGCAAGAAGAATCTCACTGTGTCTGCATTAGAAAATATAATTTTGAGCTCTCATCATACATTTAGGGGTACCTAGTAGTTCAGTTGAGCCTTCTTCAATTACTAGTTACCAAAAGTCTATTGAAATGGAATTCAAGAGTTAAGTGCTTAGAAATAATAAAAAGATTGCATGAATTTGACCAATTGTTCTCAATTGTGCTGTTGAACAGTTAAATCAGTTCTCTGCCTAAAGTTCTTCATGAAAAAAATGAGTAGTAATCATCACTCTAATTAATTACTGGCAAAATGAAATGAACTTACAAGTGTGTATGTTCTCCTTGGGGAAAGAAGAGTTCACATCAGGTTAGTGATTTTTTTAATAACCATTCCTCTAAGGATCTTTGAGACCTGAGATGAAAATACATGGTCCAATGATAGAACTAAATGAGAAGTAAAGCCTTATGATATATTAGACAAGATGGCTGGTTAATGTAGGACATATAGGACAGGGATAGAATCAGAAACTGACCCTCTGATCAGAAAGCAAACAAAGACACTGTCCTAATCAGTGGCTATGCAGTTCTCCACTCATATGGAACCCCAAATGTTAAAGATTGATATGTACCTTTTCAAGAGGGTAAACAAATACCAGCTACCTGCAAAGACATTTACAGGTGGGAGAGAGGAGAGCTCTAGGAGAGGAGGTATCATTTAGGGAAAATTTGATGGGAAATGGCCTTAGCAACAATGTGAACATGGGAAACAGATAGGGCTTGAGTCCTTGGGGTGTCATGGGAACCAGGAATTAAAGAAACCATCAACCTGCGCTATCTCTTTCTGGCCTGTCAACATACAATGGAGACAAATATAGGGAAGACATCACGTGTGAACATTACCATGCCATTTTTACTAGTCAGAATTGTGAAGTCTTGGGGCTGTTACTCAATTCTAACATGTCAGGCATAATTATACAGAGGGAAAGATTTTATATCCATCTTGAGATAAGTGGTGACTGCCTTCCCATAATTATGTTGAGTGTGTTTAATTATTTCATTAAAAGCAAACCTTGGTCTATAAAATATAAATTCCTACTGTGCTCTCACTTATTAATTTTTCTATATGCAAGCAAAGTACTTTAATTCAATTTCTAGTCACTACTTTGACAGTAGTCATCTGTGCCCTCCTGGTTGGGCTTTAAAGTCAAATGAATGTTTAATATTTTTCATTTCATTTGGCTAAAATAATTTTAAGTGTTCCTAATGAATATCTTCATGACTAGATCTCATTATATAATGGATTTCTATTGCAGGATCTGGGAACACTTTCAAACCCAGGTTACAGAAAAATAGGATGTAATTAGGACATAGTAAGAAAATCTGGTTCAGGAGAAATAAATCTTTAACTTAATCTCTCCAGGAACACTTATGGTTAATCCATGGTCCAACCCAGTTGCTTTGAACTCTATTTCAAAGGGTGTATAAAGGATATGGTATTTTTCTGCCTGATAGTATTTTATTTCCTAGTGAAGTTCAGTATCTATTTCATCTAACAGAATTGTCAGTTGTTTTATGTGGTATGCTATCTGAGCATAGAAAAAAGTTCAGTTTTAGGACTTTTTGTTTTAACCCTTAGGAAGAAGAACCCTCCCCCTTTCTCTGATGTACACATCTGTGAAGCCCATTTAAACTAAAGGGTTCTTCTACAGTTTTTGCCTGAAGATGGATTTACAGCAAAGTCAAAAGAAGAAAGTAGTAAAATTATGTTTCCTTGAAATAATTTGTTCTCTTTGGTCCACATGTTCTGGTACCTAACTCAGTTATCCTCAATTAGTCTTACCCCATTGTCTTCGGAACAGCTTTCGGTAGCAGCTGCATCCCCTGCAACGTAGAGATACGGATCCTCAGATCTCACCCCTAGCCTGTTGAATCTTATTCTCTGGGGGTTGAGTTAGGAAAGGCTTTGGGATAAACCCCAAAGGTACAGTGACACCAGTGCCTGCTGAACGGAACTCTGATTCTGATAACCACTGAAGTTTGAGCACTCCTGGGTCCTAAGAACTGTTGTGCTTCATGTTCTTGTTTAACTTCATATAGAGCCTAGGAAATGAATCGTCAGTATGAAGAAGGGCTCTCTGGGTTACTGTTTTTCATCTATTCATTTAATCATTTATTCACTGGTTCATTCATAGCATTTACTAAGCTATGAACCCCCATATGCAAGATACAGAAAATAAGAAATAAGATAAACTTTAATTTCCAAGTATTCATTGGATGCTATATAGGTGGAGATGATAAGTATTTGACCTATCACTCTTCATTATGTTCACTCCTAAATAGACAGCTATCACAAGCCTTCCCCATAAAATACTCAAGGTAATACTGATCCAACAGAACTAAGTCAGCTTCCATATCAGCCATCCCTAGGACACAAGAAGCATATGTTTTACTACTTATGAACTTTTTCTATTTAATGTAATATATTCTTTTGTTATATGACTTGAGAGAAATTTCAAGGTCCTGTAACTGAAACATGAAGTATTTCACTGTTAGGCTCTAAACAATAACTTTTTAAACTTTTTAACTTTATATATATATATATGTATTTATATCCATGTGTGTATACATTTGTCCACAACTTTTTAATTAATTTTTTAGTTTATTGAGACAGGGTTTCTCTGTGTAGTCCTGACTGTTTGGACAAGGCTGGCCTTGAACTCATAAAGATCATCTTGCCTCTGCCTCCTAAGTGATGGGATTGAAGGCATGTAATACAGCCACCTAACATAGTTTATTAATTGTTAACTTAGAATTACATTCTGCTTACTTTTATATTATTTTGGTAACCAAAGCACTGAATTTTATTTGCTTTATCAACACATTAACTGTACATAGCAATGAGTTTCAGTGTGTTATTTTCATACACTCGTACAACAAGCACTGATCACATGTAACCATTCTTCCTTCGTGCTCTCCTTTCCGCTCCTCCTTCACCCCCCATCCCATAATAATCAACATGAACTCAGGCAAAACTTTTCTTGTAGTTTCCACAGATGAGACAGAACATCTGGTATTTGTCCTTATTTTAACTCATCAAACATATTTCTAGTTTCACCTACTTTCCTGAAAAGGAAAGGATTTATTTTTCTTTATTCCTGTCTAATACTCCTGGGACTGTTGTTATATTTTCTTTATTCATGAAATTATCAACAGGTTTCCAAGCAGAGTCCATATCTTCACTATCCTGAACAAGTATGTACAGGCAGATATTATATATATATCATTTGGATACATATGCAAGGGTAGGATATTTGGTTTATGTGTAATTTCTACTTTTAGCATTTGAAGGACTTCCCTAAGTGCCCTGTTTAGTGGTTGAACTAATTTACACACTCACTCTTAGTATACAGCTTTTGTTACTTTTATTGGTGCAGTAACCAATTATGCAGAGTGATAGGTTTCATCTACTTAGAGCACATTCAATTCTTCCCTTACTTCCCCTTCCTATCTTTCTTTTCTCAGATAAGTCCCACTCTACTTTCACATCATTCATACACACACACACACACACACACACACACACACACACACACACACACACACACACACAGTGTCTAAGACCAACATATGGAAGAAAACATCTATTACTTACTCATCTTTATGGATACGCCTACATAAACCAATATAGTCTGCAGTACAATCAATTTTCCTTCAAATGCATAATATTTTGTAACCAAATAAAACTTAATTGGGTAAAAATGACACAGTTTTTCTCATTTGTCAGTTGAAAAACACATAAACTGATTTCATAGCTTGGATATTGTGAGTACTGGTTTAGTAAGCTTGAATGTGAAAGAATCCCTGTGATAAGTTGGCTCAGCTCTTTGGGAAGTGACCTAATGAGATCTTATGAATCCTTTAAAAAAAAAACCTCCATACTATTTTCTACAGTGGCTGGATTAAGTTATATTCTAACCAGCAATGAATGCGGATTGCCCAGTATGCTTGCTAGCAGTTGTTGGAATATTTTAAACATATATAATAAGATAAAACAAAAACCATCACAAGATTGGACAAGGAAAACCAACAGAAGAGGGTAAAAAGCCCCAAGAGCAGGCACAAGAACCAAAGCCCCATTTGTTCTCACACTCAGGAGTCCCATAAAAATGCTAAACTGAAAGTTGTAATCTATATACAGAGGACCTAGTGCAGATCCATGTAGGCCCTATGCTTGCGGCTTCAGTCTCTGTGAGTTCATCTGAGCTTTGCTCAGTTGATTTAGAGGGCCTTGTTCTCCTGGTGTTCGCCATCTCCTCGAGCTCTTACACTCCTTGACTTCCTCTTCTAAGGAGTCCCCTGAGCTCAGAAAGGACAAATTAAATGGAGGCATCCCATTTCGAGTTGTGTGTTCCAAGGTCTCTCGCTGTCTCTCTGTCTCTCTGTCTCTCTCTGTCTCTCTCTCTGTCTCTCTCTGTCTCTCTCTCTCTCTCTCTCTCTCTCTCTCTCTCTCTCTCTCTCTCTCTCTGCATAATGTCTGGCTGTAGGTCTCTGTATTTCTTCCCTTTTGCTAAAGGATGCCACTTCTCTGAGGATGGCTAAATAAGACCCTGATGTATAAGTATAGCAGAATATCATTAGGAGATATTTTATTGTTGTCATTTATTTTATTTTTTAAAGAACCATCTGTACCACAGTATTTTGCTTTATACAAGCTCTCTGGGATATCTAGTCTCTGGTTCTTGGTCACCCAAGCCGTATTGGTTCCATCTAATGGAGTGGGCCTTAAGTCAACATTGGTTGATTACTCCCATAGCTTTGTTCCATTGCCCTAGCATATTTTGCAGGCAGGACAGATCAAAGGTTTTGTGTCTTGGTTATTGCTTAAGTTTTCTCTTTGGTAGCCTGCAAAGTACCTTCCTGTATCAAAGACACTGGAATGTAGGGGTGAAGATTCTACATATAGGAACCAACTCACCCTCTCCATGTTCAATGTTTTGTGTGGGTGTTATCTTCAACAATGGGGCCTTGCTGACAGTTTGTGGAGGGAAACTTATTGTCTTGGCAACAGCTTGGGTTGTTTGGGAATTTTCATGGAATCCCTTTGACCAACAACTCAGTTGGATGCAGCACAGTCTCAGTACTGGAAGCTTTGTTCAATGGCAAGAGATGGCCACCTCGGACTCTGTCTTCCTCATTATTTGGAGACTTCCTTAAGATTGCCTTCACAAGTTTTAGGATGTTTCCCCAGCACTAGATTTCCATCCCACTCCTCTGATGCCTCTCAAATGTAGGTGTCTCTGCCCACATTCCCTCCCTCAGCTCCAGCTCTCCTCTGCCTCTCAGCCTGACCCTCCCATTCCTTATCCCCTTCCTCCAGTTCACCCGTAAAATCAATTCTAACTCCTCCTCCTAGGGGGATCCACGATTCTCCCTAGTCAGTCCCTCTATATCTAACCTCTCTGGGTCTACAGGCTGCAGCTTGGTTATCATTTATTTAATAGTTAATATCCACATATATGTGAACACACACCATTTTTATCTTTCTGAGTCTGGGTTATCTCACTCAGGATGACTTTTTTTTTCTAATTCTGGATTTGTTTTGTTAGTGACAGCTGTTGTGACTGGACTGCAAAGGAAAAGAAAATGTTTGAGTTTGCATTTTTCTGATGGCTAAGGATATTAAGCATCTTTTATCAAGTATTTCTTGGCCATTTTTATTTCTTCACAAACTTTGTATTAGGCTTATTCACCATTGAATAAATTTCTTGGTTCTTTTTGATATTTATTTGTCTTTGAGTTCTTTATATATTTTAAGTATTAATCCCCTGCCATACATAAGGATAACAAAGATTTTCTTCCATTATGTAGATTATTTCTCCACTTATTAGTGATTATTCTTGTTTACAATCTCTTAAATTTCACAAATCACATTTCATGATTCTTTTTATTTCTTGAAATGTTGGAGTCATTTTCAGAAAGTTTTTGCTAGTGGTTTTATTTGAAGTGTTTTTCTCTATCAATCTCGGACTTTTATGACTTATATCAGGGTCACTGACTCATCTTGAATTGATTTTGTATATGGTAAGACATAGGTGTATGGTTTCACTAGTCTACTGCAAATACCTTGCCTCTTCAGTCCTCTTGGTTAAAAAGACTATTTTTTATTCAATAGATTATTTGTATTTGTGTTTCAAAAAAGTCAGGTGACTACAGATACATACAGTGATTTCTGGATCTTCTATTCTATTCCATTGATCTGTGTGTCTGTTCCTGGACTAGTGTTCCAGCACTAGTGTGGTTTTGTACTGGAGTTCTGCACCATAATTTGAAGTGTGGTAGTGATACTTTCAACTTCCAGCACAGTTTATTTTTGCTCAATATTGTTTTGGATATTTGGGTTTGTGCATTTTTCCATATGGATTTTAGAATTGTTTTACTTGTTCATGTGAAGAATGGGATCTTTAAGGAGTATTGAATATGTCATTCAATTTCTGTAAAATAACCATTTTCACTATATTTTGCTGGTATGAGGATATGGGTGGTTTTTTCATCATACTCAGGTTCTTTCTTCAGTGTTCTGGAATTTTCTATCCAAAGGTTTCTCAATTCCTTGATTATATAATCCCTAGTTGTTAAATTTTGATGCTATAGTGAATAGAGTTATTTACCCTGATTTCTTTATCAATATGATCATTATGGATATATAAAATATCTTGATTTTCACACATCCATTTTAATTTTTAAATTAAATCAAGTTTAATTCCAAGAGTTTAAAAAATTTGTGTAGTTTCTCTTGCTGTATGAGCTCCCTTTCTCCACTTTTCCCTCCTCCTCCTCCTCTTCCTTTTTCTCCTTCCCCTTCTCCTCTTCCTCCTGTTTCATTGTGGTTAGATGGGATAAAATAATTCACTTCAATTGTCTTATGTTTGTTAGCTTACCTTACTGGGACAGAGCTAGAACCTTTGTAGTATTTTGTTTCCTGTGTGGTTTTTCCCTATAACCCCAAAATGTGATTCATGACCCTAGACATTTCATTTTCCTTTCAAACTTGGCAATTTTCCCCTATTTTATTATTATTATTATTATCATTATTATTATTATTATTATTATTATTATTATTATTTTCACCAGTATTTCTTGGAGCTGGAGCCTAAAGGCACTTACCACTGTTTGTCTCTCTGTGGTGCTGGTGAGTATCACACACGTCTGTGGCTCACACAGGTTTCCATGAAACAGTCTGTGGTTATAACTTAGTGTTTCCCTTCTAACCAAAGGATTTCTGCAGACCAGTTCTCAGAGTATAACTTCTTGACAATTGCCCTCAAATTCCCAGGGTGGTCTCTGTAGTAAAGTGTCTTTGTCACCTCAGCTGCCTGGATATCCAAGTTGCCTAGATACCAATCTATCAGGGGTCTTTTTTAAAAAAAGGCTTCTTATACCTGCTGCAGCTCAATGCCAGGGAGAAAGGATTTTCCTGGCATCTTTGCGGTACACAGAACTCAAAATTCCTGTCCCCTTGTACTACATAGTTTACTTATCAATGAGTTCATCATTGTGAAATTTAGACTCACTATGCCCCAGTTTCCATACCTCTCTGTGCCTCCTCACGCTTTTTGATCTGTCTTCATCTCTGTGTCATCTATCTCCATTCATCTTTATCTCTATTCAGCTCCATCTCAATTTTCTTCATCTGTTTCTGCCTATCTTCATATGTATCTACCTACTTGTCTGTCCATGTCTATCTCTATTTGTCTTCAATATCTATCTACCTACCTATTAATCATTCTCTCTCTCTCTCTCTCTCTCTCTCTCTCTCTCTCTCTCTCTCTCTCTCTCTCTCTCACTGTGTGTGTGTGTGTGTGTGTGTGTGTGATGATCTAGGAGGCCTAACAAAAAGGTATAGGGCATATGTTCTAGGATGTCTGTGTCTTAAACCACGGTTCCCATTCTCTCTGTGTTTGGATCCACTTTGTCCTTGATGATGAGCAAGAAAAGAAAATTCTTAGAAAAAAAAAGACATTTTTCTATCTTCATGGTGTACATCATAAAAACCATCCCTTCTTGTACAACTGGAAACTTTTGTGCCATTATGAAGATTTCTACCTCAGAGGATGGCTGGTCTCCAATGATCTAAACTATTTCTTGGAAGTTATAGCCCTTGATTGCATGAGTTCTATCTTCAATCCCAGTTTTCCTCTCCTTTAATTTTTTATATAACATTTATGATCAAGTTTTCCCCCTTCTGTAACCCCACAGATCCTCCCTTTCTGAAGCAAGTTGTATTTCTCCCTTAACCTGGGTTTGAAAGATTTTAGCTCTGATGGGTGAGTTTTGGCAAAGTGTTTACCTTGTCAGAGTCAGATCCTCACTCTATGACCTACATGAGAGTGGGACTATTATTTTAGCACTTTAGTCAGGTATGATAGAAACATCAGAGTATGTGACATACACATTATGTGGTAATTCTTACCACCATACCTGGATTTATGGCCTGATCAGAAGACAGGCATCTCCTCAGATACTATTTTTGCAGGCTTTGTCACTTGTAAGAGTGCCTGCTACCGAAGTCATCAGTAGTAATTAGGGCTCCAAAGCATTTGTTTTCTGACTAGACAGTATCATGGACCAGGTACTTCATGAGGAAACCCCAGGACCTACTCTGTGAGGCCTCTACCCTGTTGAGACCACAATGTGTGGTCAGAAAAGATGCAGAGGTAAACAGTATGAGAAATTATATAGGTTATTATACAGGACCTGTGGTGTTCCCTTCTGCTGTGACTGCCCATTGTGGAGTGGCTGTTGAAGAGCAGATCTTTGCCCCCATTTCCCTTCTATGTTTCCCTGGAAACTGGGTGGCTGAGACTCCCTGCTGACATCTTCAGCTGTGGTACCTGCTACAAAATGAGTAGAAACTAGATAGAACAGAACCTGGCAAAATTCCTTTCCTGGGACTTCTTGGACCTGTGTCTCTAGGAAGTAGATGATAATTGGTTCTTCTTCCACTTCCCAACTATTTCACTTGTAGTGCTCAGGTGTGAATGAGCAAGAACAAAATGAAATACTTGCTTAGGTCTTGTGTCCTGGGGATGGGGTAACAGCCAGTTCTTTGGTTACTCAAAGCTACTTCTGCCTACCCCTATAAGAAATGGTAGAACTATAGACTTCTTTCCCCCATCCTATCAATGACAAGCACTTCAACCTGGTGCTTGAAGATGGCAGGGGTGGGGAGTGGGGGTGGGAGGGGTGGGGGGCGGTAGGGGAAACTTCATAGGTGATAGCTTTAGCCTTCTTTTGCATAGGACTCTGGAGCATTCTTCTCAATCTTCTTAATTTCTCCTTGCGGCAATGACTAGTCCCCTACAGTTCAGGACACTCAATGAATTTAAGTCAGAGGTCTTCTCCTTGGCCAAGTTAAGTTTGTGGGACAGCTACACATCTAGCAGGTGCAGTGGGATATCCATGGCACGGAGGGGATGAACATATGCAGGAATTTCCTTAATGCTGTACTGGCTGTAAGTTAGACAATAGGTCCCTTCTCATGACCATTCCTGATTACAGCACCTTGAGGGTTTGCTCAGGGATAATATAAAATCCTTGCCCAAAGGTAGACTACTGTGTAAATTTCAGGTTATGAATCTAAATATACTGCAAGCCTGCAAGGATTATGAACATTTCCAATAACCAGCATCTGTGCTGATCATCTTTGCCAGAACTCTTTGTCACCCTTAATCCTTCAGAAGTGAGGGACTTTCTCTCCATGGGTTGTGAAGCCAACTTAACAGGTGCAAGGATTATTGTGATTCTCTGGATATTATTTATCCCCGAAGTCTGAATCAAATGTTCTGTTTCTTCTATTGTCAATTTCCAGTGTGCTCTAATGATTAGTTACTTCAACGTGCAACTATGTGTAGTAGGTATTTACGCTTTGGGGCCTGCCACCCACCTCCCAAATAAATACAGAGCAACTTATTCTTCCTTATGAATGGCTGGCCTTAGCTTGTCTTGTTTCTAGCCAGCTTTTCTAACTTAAAATTATCCCATGTCTCTTTAACTGCATTTTGTCCCTGGGCTTTTTACCTTTCTTTATTCTGTATATCTTTCTTTCCTTCCTACTCCATGTTTGGCTGTGTGACTGGGTGCCTGGATGCCTGGCCCCTAGTGTACTCCTCTCCTTTCTGTAGATTTCTCCTATTTATTCTCTCTGTCTCCAGCCCTGCCTATTTCTCTCTCCTGCCTATCTATTGGCCATTGAGCTCTTTATTTGACCAATCAGGTGTTTTAGGCAGTCAAAGTAACACAGCTTTACAGAGTTAAACAAAATCAACATAAAAGAATGCAACGCATCTTTGCATTATTAAATAAATATTCCATAGCATAAATGAATGTAACACATCTTAAACTAATATTCCACAACAACTATGCACTTAACTATTTTTGTCTTTGTTGTTGTTCAGGGAAGCGGGGAGGATTCTGAATATTTCTGTTCAGTCATTTACCAATTTATAGGTGTGGATATTGATGCCAAAGACAGTATTTATTCATGTCTCATCTGCAACCATTTGGCAGTCCAGTTACTGAATGAGAATGCAATCTGTCAAAAGCTTTCATATACATGTCAATGGAGGTGGCTAAGCGAGAGTATGGACAACCAGGTCTCATAGGTCACATTAAGAAGATAGGCACTGGGCTTTTTTCATCAGAGATGTGGAAAATATGCAAGTGTCATAAAAGATAAATCATGACACTACTTATATTTAGAAAATGGCATTCTTGCACTAGCATAAATGTATTGACAGGATTAGTGTCAAGGAGAACAATGAGAACAATCAGGAGGAACTATGCAATAATCAAAAGTCATCTCACAAGTCATCTTCTTTAAAGGTTTTTACCTTTCCAATTTGTTTCAAAAGCTGTCTTACTATTGAAAAGTGCACTTTAAGTTCTGTGGTGAATTTTCTAGTTTTAAGAGGATCAGATCTAGTGATTGTTCTTAATTAATCATTTCCAACTTAAGATGGTCAGTCACTTTATACTCCATCACATACTCACTTTAGGTTCCAGTGCAAAACTACTTCAACCATGACTGCATTACACATTCATCAGCAATCCCTGTGTCAAAGGTGTTGTTGTCCGGAATTGGCTATACTGCTTTTTAGCCTGTTTTCAACTTCAACAATTAATTGCTCAAGTTGGCTTGTGAATTAATGAAATTTTTAATTTTTCATAAAGAAATGAACTTATCAAAGGTCTTCAACCATTGTAATGCAGAAATCACATTCCAACCAGATTGTTTTGTAGACCAGAACAAGAATTCTTTGTAATAAATATTTATAAGACAGCTATGGTTCAGGCAGAAGTTTGAAGTTATCCCATGCAGTGTGGTACCCAGTGGCTCAAACCGAATGCTGTAGAGTTATTTGGAGACTGTAAAATACTCTTTTGGTAAATGAAATTCAGTCCCTGAAATATTATGAGTGAACACTGTTTATGAAGTTCTGCCAAGCAAACCCTACATCCATATGCACCCTTACTTCAACCTTTTCAAGGAAGTTATGTAGGCTAGTGCTCTGAAATCAATAGACAATCCCCAAAGCTATAAACTGAATACATACTTGCTTTATATACACACACAGAGTTTTTCTGCAGTTAGTCTTTATGGGCTTTTTGTAATGCTGCAGTAGTGAAGGCCAGGCAAGCAATGGGAGCTGTGCTGTGAAGAGATACTGCAATATAGTGACTCGAGCAACTTGACAGACTCCAGCAGCCTCTGTTCAGTTCCTGGACAGGGTTGCTTAAACCTCTGATACTTTCATCTGTAAAATAATGATATATGATCAAAAATGTATTGTGAGGTCATACTTAGTACTTAATAATCAAGCACAGATTAGTGTCAAAAAACACCACCCTGATGACAGAAAAGAGAAGCATACTTAGGTGCTTAAGGCAGGATATCATTAATAAGAACAGTCCAAAAGATCCCGTTAGGGAATATTCACACATCATAGGTGATAACCATATCTCCTAGAATCATAAGGAAAACATCAAACTACTGTTTTAATGATAGAAATCACTTAGCCAACAAATAACTACTAAGTCCACAATCCATAAGTTTCAAAGTATGGGTGAGTATAAATGGAAATTAGGAAAAGGAAAAAGAAAAAGAAAAAAAAAGTCTTACTCCTAGCAATAGGTCCAAAATACAGCATTAGCTTCAAAATTCTAGAAGATGAGCAGAGAATAGCTTTATCATCTAACCCTATTTGAAGAAATAGGTTAATATTCTCATAGAAAGATTTCTATAGTATAGGTAGATTCATAAAATCATGAAATGCTGGTTTAGTGAGTATTCCAGCAAAGATATGTGCAATTTACATAGAATATTAATCTATACTAGGTCCAAATATTCTAAAATTAGTATTTTTAATTATGGAAATCAAATAACTTCCCTATGTATAGACATACAAGACTCTCATGGGATATATCTGTTCATTTGCTGCAATAAGATAACCTAAACTCTGCTCATTTTACTACATCTACACTGCTGTTAGAATGTGAAAAATTCACAAAATACTATGGCACAGCAACCTTTCCAAAGACTACTAAGTAAAACAAAATTTCACAGCAGTTTTAACCAAAACTTAATCAAGTTTTACTATGTTAAAGCCTCAAAGTTTTACATCAAGAATCCTTAGGCTCCAGCCATCAAGATGTCTCAGTAGGTAAAGGCACTCATAACCAAGCTTGGTGGGCTGAGGGTCATTCCCAGAGCCTACAGGGTGGAAGAGGAGAATCCACTCTCAAAGTTGTTTTCTGACCTCCATACATGTGCCTACAGACATTGCCATCCATGCTTACACATTTTTATATATTATATATGGATTATGTACGTATTTGAAGATATCTTTCTGTCTATCTTACTTTATTTCTTTATTGGGGTGGAGGAGATGGCTCAGTGAATGAAATGCATTCTGTGCAAGCATGGAGAGCTAAGTGTGGATCCAGAACCCAAATAAACCTGGAATAATAACACAAACCTGTAAACCAATTGCTTCTATAATGAGATAGGAAGTAGAGATAGCTGAACCACTGGGAGCTTTAGGCTAGCAAGCCTGGTATATGACTGATAAACATTGAGGGACTCTGGCTCAAATAAAGTTGAAGTTGAAGACAGACACCTAAAGTGTTTGACCTCTACAAGTGTGCAATGGCACATGTGCACTACATGAAAACCCACACACGTGTATCATAACACACGCACACACACACACACACACACACACACACACACACACACACACACACTGGAAAGAATTTTTAAACATTATAGATATGCATTCAGACATGAAGTATTTCACCCATGTGGTTTCCAGGAAGAACTTTGAAGGCCATTGGGTTCAGAAATCCCTAAGATATAGGATCCCACTGGAAAGGAGCTAAGTAAATATATCCTGAGAAATTAGAAAGAGCTCTGAATTCAGCTATGTGGCTGGGTTTGAATCCTATCTTGAAGTGCTAACTGACTAATTTTAGGAAGTGATTAAACTTCTGATTCTTCACCTGCAAAATGGGATGATTATACCTGACTTACAGATTACCATAGAATAAGACGAGATAATGCCTAAGGAATTATATCACCATTTTTAAGAGGATGCTACCACTGGGTTCTATATTAGGCCACATTTTTCTTATAGATCTGAAAGGAATTCATGATTATGTGGTTTTATGGATCCTTTACATTTTAAAATCTCCATTGTGTTATTATAAGACTAGATCTCTTGGCTTAGCCACTGTGTTTCTAGTACTAGAATCATTTCATATTTAAATAAATAAATACATTTCAAAGGAAGATAAAACAAGAAAAAAAACTTCAGCTAACTTGCTTGTAAAATATATTGCTTTTTATAATGGGAAAAAATTGGCAAACTGCAAGCAATAAGTCAAGACATACCAAGAAATGTGGCCCTTCTGGGTAGCACCCATTTCACTCCTTATAAGTGTCACTAAAAAATATCATATTGAGTCCAGAGTGGCTATTTTATAATAGTTTCTCTACTGAAGAAAAACAGGCTGAGCTTTCATATCAGTCAATGTGATTAAGTTATTGTCTCCATGTCTGATGCTGTGTCGGAGGCCAGAAGTGTCAGTACAATGCCTGGAATCTACTTCCTACCAAGAGAAAAGAGAGAAAGACAGGTAGCCCCATCTAATGAATCTGACAGCATTATAACTTGCACCTTGGAGTGAATAGACTAATTGTATTTCTTAGGAAAGGAGTTCTCATCCATTGAATAAGAATGACTTTGACCAAAGACTGCATGTAATGAGAAAAACAGAAAGATAAAAAAGAATTGTTCTCTAAGGCTCTATGAGACAGGTTTCCATGGACAACATCACTCCAGCTTGGGTATAAAATAGAGATAATTCACAGACTAAATGCTTTCTACCGAGAGAGGTGATAACCCCTGCATGTAACTTCAAAACCTTAAGTGTTCCAGGCCACCAAGTATGCACATTGTGCAGTGAAGCTAAGGAAGAGATGCCCACCTATGCCCTCTGAGCCTTTGGCATATCTGCTTCAAATTACTTAATAAACTCTTATATAGGGTAAGGGCGATCATTTAGACAAGTGGGGTTTGACAATTGGATGCTTCATGCTATCTCTCTACCTATGACTAACTTCAACATAAATACATTTCCGTAAGAGGTGTTGTGTGACAGTCTCTTCTTGGGGAGATGCAAACAGACATGTCTTCTCATCACAGACAGAGAGCACATGATTGACCAAACTACAGATACAACCAAAGTCCAACTTGTTGAGCCAATGAGTTCTGTTGGGGTTGCTTACAGTATTATGGGTGAAGCATTAGAGAAGTAGAAATGACTCAAAGACAGATGTGTCATCACAGTCCACCTCAGCAAAGACAAGAGCTCACAAAAGCTGGAAACCAAGAGCACACTGGAGAGCATGCAGGTAGTTCAACATGTTGGAGGGTGTTCTTTCCTTGTGGCTTAGTTGGTCTGAGCCTCTTGCAAGCAGATTGCTTGGACTCTGCTTCTTCCAAGCAGCAGGACTTGTCTCTATGTGTTTTTGTATCTTCTGCATGTTGGAGTATGACTCATAGCAATCTTTACTGTTTATAGTAAAAAGGGACCTTTTGGGAAGGAGGGATCTGGTCATTTTCAGGCACTTCTTGAAGTTGTTTTAAGGTTTTTTTTTGGTTTTTTTTTTTGTTGTTTGTTTGTTTTTGTCTTTTTTTCCCATGGTTTTTTTTCAAGACAGAGTCTCTGTGTAGCTTTGGACTATGTCCTGGAACTCACTCTGTAGACCAGGCTGGCCTTGAACTCACAGAGATTCACCTGACTCTACCTCCTGAGTGCTAGGATTAAAGACATGTGACACAATCACCCAGCTGTCATTTTCATGTGTGTGTGTGTGTGTGTGTGTGTGTGTGTGTGTGTGTGTGTGTGTCTTAATGAGCTTCTTTGTATTATGGAATGTTGCAATATCCAGGAAACTACTACAGACATCTTCAAGACTATTGCCAAAGTAGTCTAAAAATAAATCACCCAGTAAACATTTCATTTTCTGAGCAAAATGAGACACATTACCTGGAAAACACCTTGGTTTCTGCAATTTCCTTTTTCTACAGTGTTAACATGACATCCCAGAGAGGCCAGTGCTGTCTCAACACAGAAAATGGATGCTAGTACAGTTTAGCTTTGAATAAGTATTACTTTTGATATGTAGAAGCTATTGGAATAACACTGCCCACTATAGATTTATAAAGTTATTTTAAGACCAATAAACCTCTATTTAAGTATTCTTGGTCTTTTTTCTATTACTTGCATCTAGCAAAAAAGAGATTCCTAATAGACATTTATACTCAAATGCTTTCAATCATCCCAATTAATGTTCTAGAAGCTTAAGTGAATTTGAAAGTGCTACAGATACAAATTCTACACAAATTTGTGTGATTAATCAGAAATGAAGATAATCCATGTATCTGTAATTAAACAATGCCCTTGAACCAAACAATTCCCTTAGTTATGCTTCTTGACATCTTTATCTACTGAATGGCTACTTGGTCTGCGTCATTCCCTATGCCTGGGATCCCTTTGAATGTATGTGGAACCTCCACCTGATAAGTTCAGGACATGAACATACTCTTAGAGTGACCTCTAGCTAAGTCTTGATCTTCATATTAAAGACACCTCAAAAGAGGATAGCATTATGTTCATCTGTGGTTTCGATTCAATAATAGCTTGAAAATTCCTGATTTTCATCTCCATTTTCCATTCACTGTCCTACTTCATTATGTTGGTTTGGAATCAGTAGAGAAAAATGAATGACTTTTCTTCAAAAGTGGCAGGATACATAAACTTTTTTTTTCTCATTTTAAATGGCAGAGTCCCTACCTCTCTGGCTTCTTAAAAATTAAGAGACGCTATGTATTTGAGTATCATTTACCTCTTGGTAATTGGATAAATGAAAAGTGGGTGGATAAACTTGTCAGCTCTGAAATGTGATTGGAATCTCCCTTTCTGAGTGCTTCACCTAATTGGGGCAGGGGGAAAGGTCATACACCAGGAAATTCCATTAATTTGTAAGTAATTGAATCAAAAGGGAAACATCAATGGCATCCCCAAGTGGCTGACTCATTGTCTCCCTAGGAGTGCCAGAGGCACATCGCCTATTGTTGTAGACGGTATTTATATGGAAATGAGAGTGGCTGAGAAGCCATCCTCACTACTTTCTGCCTAGAAACAGTGACCCTAGATTCTCCACTGTGGGCCCCCACCCCATCCCTCATGGCCATTTCAACTTTAGTGAGGTCACAGTTAATCAACTAGAGAAGAGCCTGTGGGGAAGGTCTTACCTGGGAATGGTGTTCAGCCCTATGATTGTTCATACACACTCAGGAATGCATTCACCACACGGGGATAGAATATAAATATCACAATACAGAGGGATCACATCTTTAAAATTAACTGTAGACAATGTAATTAGAATATCTAGCTTTGGAGAAGGTATGAATGAAAAGAACTCTTTGAAATTACCAATTTAAATGCCTTCATTTTACAATAAAAAGCAAAGGGTGAAAAGAGGGAAAATAATCACACAGGTACCACAGAAGCCATGGGACAAGAAGCTCCAACCCAATGCTGGTTTTAGTTTCTTCTATCCTACATTTGAGGTATTTTTTTTTTACTTATTTTTTTTATTTATTTTACAATACTATTCAGTTCTACATAATAGCCACAGATTCCCTTGTTCTCTCCCTTCCTGCCCCCCTCCCATTCCCCCCAGCCCACCCCCCATTCCCACCTCCTCCAGATCAAGGTCTCCCCTGAGGACTGGGATTGACCTGATAGACTCAGTCCAGGCAGGTCCAGTCCCCTCCTCCCAGATTGAGCCAAGCTTCCCTGCATAAGTCCCAGGTTTCAAACAGCTAACTCATGCAGTGAGCCCAGGACCTGGTACCACTGCCTAGATGCCTCCCAAACAGATCAAGCCAATCGACTGTCTCACCTATTCAGAGGGCCTGATCCAGTTGGGGGCCTCTCAGCCTTTGGTTCATAGTTCATGTGTTTCCATTCATTTGGTTATTTGTCCCTGTGCTTTATCCAACCTTGGTTTCAACAATTCTCGCTCATATAGACCCTCCTCTTTCTCACTAATTAGACTCCCAGCGCTCCACCAGGGGCCTAGCCGTGGATGTCTGCATCCAGATTCCTCAGTCCTTGGATGGGGTTTATGGCACAACTATTAAGGTGTTTGGCCATCCCATCACCAAAGTAGGTCAGTCCCGGCTGTCTCTCGACCATTGCCAGAAGTCTTTTGTGGGGGTATCTTTGTGGATTTCTGTGGACCTCTTTAGCTCTTTGTTTCTTCCTTTTCTCATGTGGTCTTCATTTACCATGGTCTCCTATTCCTTGTTCTCCCTCTCTTTTCTTGATCCAGCTAGGATCTCCCGCTCTCTTTCCCTCGACCCTCGCCCTTCATTGCTCCCACTCATGTCCAGGTTGTTCATGTAGATCTCATCCATTTCTCCGTGTCTTTCTTGGGGTCCCGTTTTCCAGGTAGCCTCAAGAAATTAGACATCAAAACGACCAACAGTCCAATTGAGAAATGGGCTTTAGAACTAAACAGAGAATTCTCAACAGAGGAAACTCAAATGGCTGAAAGACATTTAAGGAATTGCTCAACATCCCTAATCATCAGGGAAATGCAAATCAAAACAACTCTGAGATACCACCTTACGCCTGTCAGAATGACTAAGATCAAAAACACTGAAGACACTTTATGCTGGAGAGGATGTGGAACTAGGGGAACTCTCCTCCACTGCTGGTGGGAATGCAAGCTTGTACAACCACTTTGGAAATCAATATGGCACTTTCTTAGAAAATGGGGAATCAATCTCCCCAAGATCCAGCTATACCACTCCTGGGCATATACCCAAGAAATGCTCAATCATACCACAAGAGCACTTGCTCAGCTATGTTCATATCAGCATTGTTTGTAATAGCCAAAACCTGGAAACAACCTAGATGCCCTTCAACTGAAGAATGGATAAATAAATTGTGGCACATATACACAATGGAATACTACTCAGCAGAGAAAAACAATGACATCATGAGGTTTGTAGGCAAATGGATGGATCTAGAAAAAATCATCCTGAGTGAGGTAACCCAGACTCAGAAAGACAAATATGGTATGTACTCACTCACAGGAAGATGCTAAATGTGGAACAAGGATGACTGGACTGCTATTGAGGTATTTTATCTTTGTGGTGTGAGTTGAAACTACATATAAATACTTGAGCAAGAAATTACCGCATCATATATGTGCGTAGCAAGTAAATAGTATTATCTCAGTGGGTTACTTATCAGAGAAGGTAAGAAATAAAGGAATAAGTTATTTTTATTTTTATTCATTTTATATAAGAGATTTTCTAGTCATTTTACATATCAGCCACGGATTCCCCTGTCCTCCCTCCTCCCCCCTTCCTGCCAAATCCATCCCCTATTCCCACCTCCTCCAAGGCAAGGTCTTCCCTGGGGAGTCAGTTGAGGCAAGTCCAGTCCCCTCCTCCCTGTACCAAGGCTGAGCAAAGTGTCTCAACATAGGCCCTAGGTTCCAAAAGGCTGGCTCATGCACCAAGGACAGGTCCAGGTCCCACTCCCTGGGAGCCTCCTAGACAGTTCAAGCTAATCAACTGTCTCACTTATCCAGAGGGCCTAGTCCAGTTCCATGGGGGCTCCTCAGCTATTGGTTCACAGTTCATGTTTCCACTAGTTTGGCTGTTTGTCCCTGTGTTTTTTCCAATCATGTTCTCAATATCTCTTGCTCATATAATCCCTCTTCTCCCTCGTGGATTAGACTCCTGGAGCTCTACCTGCGGCTTAGCCATGGATCTCTGCATTTGTTTCCATCAGTCACTGGATGAGAGTTCTATCATGACAGTTAGGGTGTTCAGCCATCCGATCACCAGAGTAGGTCAGCTCAGGCACTCTCTTGACCATTGCCAGTAGTCTATAGTGGAGTCATCTTTATGGATTTCTGGAGACCTCTCTAGCACTCTGCTTCTTCCTATTCCCGTGGAGCCTTCATTTATCATGATATCTCTTTTCTTGTTCTCCCACTCTGTTCCTGATCCAGCTGGGATCTCCTGCTCCCCTAAACTCTCTTTCCCCTAGAACCTTACCCTCCATTACCCCCATCACCCCCAGTTTGCTCATGTAGATCTCATCCATTTCTCTGTCACTAGGCGATTCCTGTGTCTTTCTTAGGGTCCTCTTTACTGGGTAGCTTCCCTGGAGTTGTGAGTTGCAGTCTGGTTATCCTTTGCTTTACATCTAGTATCCACTTATGAATGAGTACACACCATGTTTGTTTTTCTGAGTCTGGGTTACCTCAATCAGGATGATATTTTCTAGTTCCATCAATTTGCCTGCAAAACTCCCGATGTTATTGTTTTTCTCTGCTGAGTAGTACTCCATTGTGTTTATGTACCACATTTTATTTATCCATTCTTCAGTTGAGAGGCATCTAGGTTGTTTCCAGGTTCTGGCTATTATAAATAATGCTGCTATGAACATTGTTGAGCACGTGTCCCTGTGGTATGATTGAGCATTCCTTGGGTATATTCCCAAGAGTAGTATAGCTGGGTCTTGGGGGAGATTGATTCCCAATTTTCTAAGAAAGTGCCATATTGATTTCCAAAGTGGTTGTACAAGTTTGCATTCCCACCAACAGTGTAGGAGTGTTCCCCTTGCTCTAGAACCTCTCCAACATAAGCTGTCTTCAGTGGTTTTGATCTTAGCCATTCTGATGGGTATAAGATGGTATCTCAAAGTCATTTTGATTTGCATTTCCCTGATAGTTAAGAATGTTGAGCACTTCCTTAAATGTCTTTCATTTTTTGAGCTTTTTCTGTTGAGAATTCTCTGTTTAGCTCTGTTGCCCATTTATTAATTGGACTATTGATGTCTAATTTATTGAGTTCTTTATATATTCTAGATATCAGCCCTCTGTCAGATGTGGGGTTGGTGAAGATCTTTTCCCATTCTGTAGGCTGTAGTTTTGTCTTATTGACCATGTCCTTTGCCCTACAAAAGCTTCTCAGTTTCAAGAGGTCCCATTTATTAATTGTTTCTCTCAGTGTCTGTGCTACTGGTATTATATTTAGGAAGTGATCTCTGTTGCTTAGTCTTTCTCTGGTAATTACTAGAAAGGTTTAATGACAACAAGCCACTGTCCTAACCATTATACTCATTTTGTGGTTCCCCATGGGTGAGGTTAACTTTGAAGTTAGAGTTTTTTTTCAGCTCATCTGCAGTGACATCTGTCTGCCTTATTGCTGTGGGTTTTAAAGCCTGCCCAATCTATATCAACATTCTTATGACACAATCTCCATTATTGATCTCTAGACTGGGAAATTAGTTGACCTACCTGATATACTCTGAACCTATTTATAAATAACACAGTCACAAAAATATGTGAAAATCACAGCTTAAGTTTCTCAAGCTGTGTCATACTTTATATTGTGATTCATGGTGGCTCTAAAATCAAGCATATGTTGTCTTTCCTAGATTCCTTTTTTCCATTATATCACTCAGTCCTTAACATGAGCCATAACCAGATGCTAAGTGCAAATGGCACACTTTCCATGCAATATTATCAATGCAGTTTTCTAATACTTCAGTAAAACTAACTTGTGTTAGGTTAAACTTTCTTGCAAGTAATTCTACCTCTAAGGATTTTCTTAACTTGTTAGCATGGGTGCAGCTTTCTGCTGTGGGATGGTCTGTATGTCAAATGTGTTGCTCTGATTGGTCTATAAATAAAACACTGATTGACCAGTGGCCAGGCAGGAAGTATAGGCAGGACTAACAGAGAGGAGAATTAAGAGAACAGGAAGGTGAAGGGAGACACTGCCAACAGCCACCATGACAAGCATGTGGCAAGGTATAGATTTATAGAAATGGATTAATTTAAGATGTAAGAACTAGATAGCTAGAAGCCTGAGCCATTAGGCCAAACAGTTTAAATAATATATGTGTCTGTGTGTTTATTTTACAACTGGGCCGTTGGACTGCTGGGGCTTGGCGGGACTGGAGAGAAAACTCTCCACCTGCAGCTTTCCATTTCACTCATGTATTCTTTCAGTGGTGGCTCATATGGTAATGTTGTTACTGATTTCTAATTTTTTCTTGTTCCTTAGTAAGAGGACTCTGGTTTGTAAAAGAGGGTAATGTTACCAGCTATAGAGCTATAGATTATTTCTTCGACTCTCTAGAGTTAAGAATTCTGTTTGCCTAAATCTTGGTTGTAAAAAAAGATAAGGATCCTGCGGCCAGGCAAATAGACAGTGGTCCGTTGTAGATGGAGCAGATTCCCCAGTTCCCAGGTGCCCAGGCGCAGAGTGCCCGGAAGCGCCTGTTGGGTCATGGCATCAGATGTTGGTTTTTAATGGTGCTCTTACCCTGTGAGGAAAAGTCATGAAACATGACAAAATCCACTAACAAGAGTTTTATTAAGATGAGGAGAGAGAGGGATAGATGCGCACAGGCCTGCAGAAAGACATGTCTGTGAAGGGGGCCAGGGAATCATGGCACTGGCTTGTAAAGACTGAGCTGCACCTGCGCACACAGGCCCATGTGGCTATTCCATGCATGCACATAGATCACATGGTTGTGCTGTGTGCTTTACACAACCACATAAAGCCACGGGGTCATGGGTCACACAGGACATTTAACAGGGAAATGACTAGGCAGAAGTGACTAAGTGTCCCACTGGGCATTCATGACCGTGCCCAACCGTGGGGCATGTTGGGAATTGCTATCAACTTCAGAAAGTATTCATAGGTGATAAGAGAAGCTGACTGGAACACCCTGTTTTAGGAGATGATGTATATGTGTGATATGCTGATACCTAGATTCCTGGAAGGAAAATGCAGAGGAGACATGGGGCTGATCATGAGGCCACCCTTTCAGGTAGGGTCCACAAAGCCACCTGGCAAGCAGAATGACTGTCATGACAATGTTTGAAATGTCTCCCCATGTCTAAGTTTCTGAATGAATTACTGCCTAACTAGTACACAGAAAACAGATAATTTAATTTTTAGCAATCAAAAAATGAAAAGGAACCTTCACTGGAAGGAGCCAGTATTTATACAGAGAAAATGTAACCTCAAAATAGCTTTCTAAGAAGAAAATGATCCAAGGAAATAAAGCATGGCAAAGATTGCCCATAATCTGTATAATGGAGGGCTTTCTCTTAGGATCATGGTACTAGGACTCAGAACTTGTTTTGGCTACCCTCCTTTAGACAAATTTTATAAGTAGGCAATAGAAACCCATTTTTTTTTTACTCTCTGTAATAAGTGATTATAATTTTTTATTGAAATTGACACTGTCCTGGGTGTAATTTATTATAAAGTAAATTCCCACATTCAGCTATACTCATACATATAAGAAATAAAAAAAGATCACAATTCTCTATGCAGTTTTCTCTTTTGAGTTTTCTAGCTTGTCATCTAGATAGGGAATGGATATGTTTCTAACAATAAAAATTGCAACAAATAGTCCACTTAATATATGGCACTATTAGTCTCTAAAGCTGTGAGTTGGGTGTTCTTGGTAGAGGAAGCAACAGTAGGTGAGGTGCATTTGCTTATAGAAAATTATTTGAGTGCAGCATTAGTGATTCAAAGTTTGATTTGAAGAGCAAAGAACATACTGCCACATTACTGGTAGAAAACAAATCTAAATATTTGTGGGGTAGTTTCTTTTTTGCTAACGCTAGTTTAGTCTCATATAAAGCCATCATGCATAGTGGTAACACATTAATAAAAGGGGGATAGCTATCAAATGAATAATTGCATGCCACATGTAAAATCCTTTTGGCACAAGAACATCCTTCTGGGTTTTTCTTGTTCACATGTTGTAGATTTTTGTACTGAAATCAGGTTTATCAAAAAACTTCTAAATTTTTACACACTTCATAAATTTGAAGCCAGGATGAGAAGGTAAGTTTGTTAACTTTGAAGTTTTCTCAAAGCGTGTGAAGTATTATTCAGTGAATGAGTTATGATGCATCTGAGGATTTAATGTCATACTGGCATTTGGGGCATGGAAATTGATGAAGAATTATACCTACATTGGCGAGTGGTCCAGAAACCCGAAGAGTTTCCAGTAGTGCTATGAAGAAGGGGGATTTTTTTCTAGAAAAACCAAATATAAGAAAGGTACTTTTGGAGGAAGTTTATTGAGCTGGGTAAAATCTAAGGCAACCCTTATAACATATATTCTCTGGTTTGACAATCTGGATTGTGGCCTCCTTTTCAGTCTTAGAAGATGTTTTCACTTGTGTTTAACCAAGATGATTTGGCAAAGAAGATGAGATGCCATTGTCTTGAATAGATTGTACTTTGTACTGTATTTCCAGTACAGTGCAGGGGACTCTGGACTGGAGTAAGACAGGAGCAGGTAACTTGCTAGCATCAGAAGGATGATGGAAAAGACCACTTGGAGGGAATTACCAGTGGCATCCAGGATGTGAGGATCTTAGTGCTATAGCTACAATGAGGTACTTCTGACAATCTCAACAAACCCTGGACATGTGTTCTCTGCTGACAGGCCCACAGATGAAACATAGCCAATTTCATACCTTGACCATAGCCATGGGAGCTCCAGACAAAGACTACATTTACCATGACCAATTCTAGATCCAAGGAAAGTATGAAAAAGTAAATACAAATAGACTTAGCCACTAAGTCTAAGGTTAATGTGGAAATTCCACGGAGTCTGTCTGATAATCAAAAGGGCATTATTCTGGGTTAACTCACAATAAGCATAAGGGAGTTGGTTGCAGGATCCAGGAGGGGTGGGGTGCAGTCCAACATGTTCTCTGAAGAATTCTGCCTTGATCTGCAGCATCAGCATCCAGCATCCAAGACCATGAGGGAGCCAAGAAAGAGAGCACATATGCATTCCAGGTCTTAAGTGGACCCTCCTAGGCCACTTAAGAGGGGAGGGGCAGGTATCTAGCAGTTACCTGCTGCCTACTATGGGTGGTGCTTCAAAGGTAAAGCACAGACAACCACCCCTACAATAGGTGACTTTATTCACTGTAAAACATATATTGCTCTCTCTTTCCATATACACAAATATACACATTATATATGTATATATACCTACATATATGTGTATATATAAAAAATGAATAACACTGTTGGAATCAAGGAGGCCAAATGTGATGTGTTATGCAGGAGGATGGCATGAGGCAAGATCTCTTCCCTGAAACTAGGGTTCCAGGACTAAATGACTCAGGACTAAATATAAATGACTTAGGACTTGAGTCAATTGTACAAGGTGAATGAAGCCTGTGGGTATAATTAGCAGTAAAGTGGGTAAGAAAATCAGCCGAATGTATTCATTCAAGTAATTACTGAAGAATGTAATGATAAGAGACCAAAAGAGATGTGAAGAAATGACCCTGAATTAAGGATTTAGAAAAAAAAAAGAGCTGGAAGATAAAGACAACAGTTGAGAAGTCTCTTCAGATGTGAATCAGAGACATTCCTGGGAAGGAGCCAAGGAGCTGTTTTCCTCTTTGCTTCCTGCTGAGGGATGCTCACACCTGAGCATTTGGGAAAGTATAGGGGAGAAAAGCACCATGTTTTGACATAAATAGGTACCAAACTATGGAAAAATATGGTGACACACAAAAGAAAAAGTGTATGTATGTATGTTCACTAAGCATAACATAGAAAATATAACTCACCTAAAACCTTTTTAAAATTAAAAAGAGAAGGCTTTTGATTGAACTCAAGAAAGAAGTAGAGATAGAAGATGATGCTTAGTTTTCAACTTAGGTTACATAGAATAAGAAGCTGAGAGAGAAAGCAAAGATTTTTCTTTTCCTTTTTATAGTGCTAAGGGTCATTTCATTTTATAGTAAATCTTTCTGTTTGAAATATCACAGTTGTTTTGAGACTTGAAATTTCTCTTACCTATTTTAAGTTTTTTTTTTTTAATTTGGCAATTGACTTATATTGCATATATTTTTGACATGTATCAGAATAACACTGGATCAGAAACTTCCCCAAATGCAAGCATAGTTAATGACTCCAATTCATGCAATATGTACAATCAAAAGAACAGAGATTTTCTTCACACTTGTTAGTTCAACAAAATGTAGCATACACTTTGTTTCAGTCCTTGCCTAATAGTGAAGATTCAAAGCACATGACCTCTTGAATAACCTGTAAATGCTAGTTTTTACTCCTCTGTATGCTGAATCAATTAACTACTTTCTCTTAAGATGTTTGGCTCTGTAGGTACATTTTAAAATCTTGAAAGTAGGCAAATACTGATGATACAGTTCATCATGAGTCAGAGCATACAAGTTAGAAAAATTTCCATCATCCATTTGAGAAAACCACTAGTGTATAATTTACATAATACCCTTTTAGTATTAAAAATCAAAAGATGAGAATTTTAAATTATTTCTGGAGCCTTAAGTATTTTTAAATTTTGTTTTCTTTTTAAAAAATATGTGTGTATTTGCATGTATATGTGAATGAACAATTGTATATGTGTGATCATATATTTGGCATGGTGCATACATGGAAATCAGAGAGCAACTTGGGGGTATTAGTTCTCTCCTCTTCCCATGTGGGCCCAGGGAATCAAACTTAGATCCTCAAGTTTTCTGGCAATCATATGCACCTGCTGAACCATCCCACTGGCTTCCAATCTTAGGAGACTGGAACGAGACAGTCTTTTGCTGCTCTTAAGAAAATGCAGCTGCTGAGCTTTGAAGACCTATGGAGAGGACTGTAGGGCAGGGAACCTCAGTGGCTTCTAGGATGTGAGGATATTAGTGCCACAGCTATCAGCAAGCAAATCCTGGAAGTCTGAAAATCTTGGAGACAGATAGTAAAACTTCCAAGTCTTGCTTCATTCTCAAAACCAAGCATTTTAGAGTTTTAGTAATGTATACTTTGTTAGAGAAGGCAAACTTTTGTCATAATTATGCTTTAATTATATTATATATTGATCAAAATAAACCACCCTCTGATGTGTTGAATCCACAGCACTCAATCTGATTATAGATGTAGATGGCACCTTTAAGAAAAGAACTAACGTTAGTCAAGGTCACAAAACCAGAACTTGATTGACTCTTCATAATCAGAGGAAGATACCAAAGGCTTTCACCAGGAGGGCACAGAAGAACAGTTACATGGGAGTAGCACAATGTGCTAGCCACTGGGAGCACGACTCCACATAGAGTGAGCATGACGTTTGCCTGGATCTTGACTTCTTACCTGTAGAACTGTGAAAAGGTTTCTACTGTTAAAACCTCCCAGTCTGTTCTGTGATGACTGCCTTAGATGACTAATACAGGTGTTCAGCCCTTAGATCCCAGAACATTTTAATAATCAAATGTTGAATGAAGTAACAAACACGGAGTTTATTTAATATATGATATAACCATATATGTCTTAGCTTCTGTATTAGTTATGGAAATCAATGCTGAGGTTTCTAAAACATAGAAAGCAGTATGAACCATCTGTGACACTCCTGGATACATATCAAAGAACTCTGTGAAGAGTTTATATTCTACAGAGGTATTTGTACATTTCTGTATATTACGGTAGTGCTTGTTACAGCTACTTTATGGAATCTGCCTAGGTGTGTGTCAAAAGATTAATGAATTTAAGAAAATGTGGCTATATATACAACAGAATTATATTCAGCCATTTGATAAAAAATAGATGCAACTTGAGAACATAATATTAAGTAAAATAAACAGACACAACCCACATTTCCTCGAATTTGGGTATCTCAGATTTGATTTAGACATATAAAATCATTCATGTACACAGACCATAATGTTTGAGACATGAAAGTAGAAACAAAACAAGGGACAAGTAGAATGGGGATAAAGAGGATGAATAAAGTCAAAGGCCATGATACACTTGAATGAAATTGTTTTTGTGAAGCCTGCCAGCAGGCACAATAAATAGAGACAATCAAAGTATATTTTAAAGAGGAAACCATGGACATCTAAGGAATACTATCTTTGCTGTTTTGTTGACTACAGTTTTAGTTTACACTTTCATTATTATGAGTGGTAAATACTTATGGGATTATGTGTATGCATTCAAATTTTATGAACTACATTCAGGAGATCACTCTTGACATGGATTGAGATATGACTTCAGTGAGTCAGGACATTATTCTAGGGGCTCAAGCATATAAGTAATTCTACTTGCCCATAGGAAAATACGTAGGCATCTAGAAGAAAACATGATTTGGTAACCATTTATCACACTAGTTTTTATAGCCAAAGTTACATTAGTGATTTCCTTTTACTATCATTTAGAACAGCTAAGCCTGTAATTGAAATGAAGTCACATAGATAGCGGTAAAAGACTGTCTACTACCTAATCATTCTCAGGTTTCAAGCACTAGTGACTATTCAACATAGTCTAATACCAAATACTGTATCAGAGTTGGATAAAGAAAGACTTTCAAGGACTTTATACAAGAACTTGGACATTTATTTATAAGGGATGGCATTGGGGATGTCAGAAAACACAGTGACTTTCAGAAATAAGGAGTCCTGTGAACCTGTAGAACCTAAACAAAAGCTGTTGATTCCCTGCAAGGGTTCAGAGAGCTGTTACCAATAACACCTGCACAGCTGCCGGTCCTGCACCTGGCACAGCTGCTACATGTGTAAAACAATGATTGAGCCACTGTTCCTTCTTCCAGATCACTTGGCACCCTCTCTCTTTGAAGTAGGCTTGGAAGACTTTCAGTCAAGTCCCTAAAATATATATAGAAGTGTGCAAATGAGCAGCCATCCCTTGTTGTTAATAATAAAAAGTGTGTGCATGTGCTACTGACTCTTTGGTTGCTTGTAGTTCCATTTTCCCCTGACTTCCAGGAAATTTGTAACATTTCTCCCTTTTGTTTTTTGTCCCTCCTCCTATCTTCCTCAATATTAGCGAAAGTACTGTGCATTGGCTAACAAAATGCTTTGAATGCTTTGTAGTTTTTTTTTTTAATCCTTCCTATCAGTGGCAATATTGTATCCTCGCCATTATCAGTGTTTAAACATCTCATTCGTAAATTGCAAAATGTTCAATTGAGGGTAAAGTTCTGTGATTAACTTGCATGAGTAAATTTCAGTTCAAACTAGAGAAAATCTTTTCCTTTTCAAAGCAAGTTCTGATGTTCCTATCTCTGAAAAAATTACAAAAATATAAATGAGAAATTGAATGCCTAATAAAATATTTATGGTGTTTGAATGGAGTTTATATTGCCCTTATTCTAAGGTTGCATTTGAATTTAGGAGAATAATTACAGTATTTTATGAGCAAGCGGTAATTGCATGCTATACTTTTTTATTCAGAATTTTTCTGAACAATTAAAATGCAATGAGATATTTATGTTTCAAATGATCCCATTTATATAATAACTAAAAACTATAAAATAGCTAAAAATTTGCTTACCAAAAGTACATGGTGCGTGTGGTGGTTTGAATAAAAATGGACCCTGTAGGCTCATATATCCTTAGGGGTAGCCACCAAAGAGCAGAACTCTTTGACAGTGTTAGAAGCATTAGGAGATATGGCCTTTTTGGAGAAAGTGTGTCACTGGGCATGGGCCTTAAGGTTTCAAATGCCATGCCAAGCCCAATCTCTCTCATGGGCAGTGGATCAGGGTGTAGCTCTCAGCTACCTCTCCAGTGCTGTGCATACCAACATGCTCCCTTCCATGATGATACTGGACTAAACCCCTGAAACTGCAAGCAAGCCCCAGTCAAAGGGTTTCTTTTGGAAGCTTTTCTGTGTATATCTAAAAGTTTTAATATGCGACTGGTCATAAAGTAAACTTGTTTGGAATCTGACTCACTGCATTTTAAGGCAGTGGTTTTCATAGTAAATACTGTGCACTTATGAGGAATAATGAATATAGCTTTCACGCTCTAATGCAGAAAAGTCTAATACATTAAAATAGGAAAATTTTGCAAAGGGATATTACTGATAAAGCTACATGTAGATATAGGTGTCCTGGTATTCACATGAAAGCTGGTTTGTTCCCACCTCCATTCCTGCTCCACTTCCACATTTCTCCATTCAAATGAATCCACCAGTTGCTGTCTGGGTCCTCACTGATTTTGCTTTGTACAAAGTAAGAGCTCATAGATCGTTGAAAGAGATCATCTCCTTGAGTTGAGGAACTATGTGATAGTAAACTTATCAAAAAATGATTTCATTTGTTGATTTCTGAGGATTCCCTGACAAATAACTCATAAGGAGTTATCCTATGCCTGCCACTAAGATTTTGTTTAATGAAGAGTGCCTTCTGTAATAGTTCTAATTAAAATCAGTGTGTCACAAAACAAAACAAAAAGGCATGACTGAGAAAGAGAATTTAGAGAGGAGATGAAAGGAGAAGAGGGGGATTTGAAACAGTGTATGTGTGTGTGGCTGTGACCGGGAGTGGGGGTGGGGGAGTGGGGAGGATTACATTGTGTGTTCTCCTCCCCAACCTCTCTTATCTCCCCTGACCTTGTAATTCCCCTTTTCAATAGAAGGTGTATAAAATGTTCAAATCTTTATTCTGTAAAAATATATTAAAGAGGCTGGGCAGTGGTGCAAGCCTTCAATCCCAGCACTTGGGAGACAGAACCAGGTGGATCTCTGTGAGTTCGAGGCCAACATGGGCTACAGAACAAGATTCAGGACAGGCACCAAAACTACACAGAGAAACCCCGTCTTGAAAAAAAAATATGTTAAAGACAGTTAAAGACACTATACACTTATAGTGCTGCTAAGACATTAATTAATTTATCTTGCCATAAGAATCTATTAATAAGACCATAATGACAATAAGGTCAGTTATGTTTCTTTATCAGAGAGTTGATATGAAGAGGAAAGAGATATTCTGCCTGTGTATTTTTTGACTTGTAAATCTGAATCTAAAATATCTCTTTAAAGTTTGAAATTCCAAGAACATCATTAAGCAGTAAGTTTCTATGTCAATTAAAAATATATCCATTGTGTTAAAGCCTTAAATACCACTCATATTTTTCCAAGTTGGTTAAACGGACATGGCTGTGCTTTGGGCAGGGGACTGAATTCTGTGCCAGAGGATGGATTTACACTCCATTGCATTGCAATACTTTCCTTTAAGCAATTTGCTGCTGCCTCCTGAGCTTAGTTCAAGTCTCTCATTTCTAAAATATAGGTTTTTATTTTGCCTTATTGCATCATGGATATGTCTGCACGGTCATATATATATATATGTGTGTGTGTGTGTGTGTGTGTGTATGTGTGTGTATTTATTTTATATATGATGTTATAACTAAGAAATACATTGCATAAAATAAATTTACTGAATTCAGAATCAGTAAATCTGAGAATAAGCCATGAATTTCCTGTTACACACAGGAAATATATATGTGTGTGTGTGTGTGTGTGTGTGTGTGTGTGTGTGTGTGTGTATAATTTGTAATGATTAAACAAGCACTTGTGGTGTCCATCACACAGGGACCTTTTTAGATTCAAAAGTACAATAAACTTGTCAAGGATGAACAGTTGAAAGATGGTGACAATCTGCAGTCTACAACCATAGTCATGTCACTGCTGCCCTTACTGTCTATAATCTGATCTTTTCTACATAGCATATTTTTCTAATTGTTGATTTATTCAAACAATATCATTTTATATATTTGCAAGGTCAAGGTGGTGCGCACTACATCAAAATCTTGAAATGTTAAGGGGAACCAGAAAGGAAATGGTGAGGCCAATCTGTTGGGGGCATTTTCTCAATTGAGGTTTCCTCATCCCTAATGACCCTAGCTGGTGTCAAGTTGACATAAAAGTAGCCAGCAATGCCCTTCTAAAATTTGCCAAGTAGAAGTGAAGCTAAAAGACATTGTTTAACCTGCTTTATGGATTATAGTTACTACTCAGTGAACTGTAATTCAATTGTATAACTGCATTTTCAGAAACACTTTGAGACTATGTCAGTAAAATATCCCTGGTGAAATACTACCCTATTGTGTTGTCATTGATTAGGTATTGGTTATATTATGATTCTAACTACTTAAAGATGATTTTTCTCATTCTATAATTCTCTCTACTTTCATTAGTTGCCATACATGAAAAAAAAAGTTTTGTCTCCTTTTTCAGACCATCTATTTATATCAGTGGACATTCACAATTTTCTCCATTCTTTTATTTTTCACTGAACACTTTGTAAAAGTTTAAGTTATATACAAATTGCTGGATCATAGTATGGCATTTTAATACACATGGCTTTCTATGCTTTGTTCTTAGTCGTTCCTGTCCCACACTGCTCTCTCCATGCCCTTTGTACCACTTGTGTGAGTCTCCTTCCTACATTCAAATAGTCCCCTGTGATCTCATGTCGCTGCTCCTTTCTTCCCTAAGATCTCTTCTGCTTATGCCCCTTGTTCTACTTTGTACCTTTTGACTTACGTTCCCTGCATTTATACACGTCTATCCACACACACATTACACACACACACACACACACACACACACACACACACACACACTCACACACAGGTGTTTTTCTTTCTTAGTATGACTTATTTCCTTATTTTGTTTAAAATACAATCTCTAATTCTAGTTTTCCAACATGTGTCACTTTTTTTTTACAGCTGGCAATATGTCCATTGTGTAAACACACACATTTTCTTTATCCATTCATCTGTGGATTGTCATCTAGGCTAGTTCTCTTCATTAGCTATCATAAATGGTGCAGCAATAAACACCCATGTAAATGAATCTCTATGGAATGTTGATTTACAGTCTTTCCGGTACATGCCCAAGAGTGGTCTAGCATGGTCAAACAGCAGTCAACTTTGAGTGTTTCCAAGAGCTCCATACTGACTTCCATAGTGAATACTCCAGTTTATACTCCATTGCAAATGTATATGGATTCTTTTTTCTCTACATCCTCACCAACATCTGTTGACATCTGTTTTATTGAAGACAGTTATTCTAACTGGGACAGGATGGGAAGGAAACTCAAAGCAATTTTAATTTGCATTTCCTTGATGGCTAAGAAAGTTGAACTTTTTTCAAATATTCATTTGCTACTGATATTTCCCCTTCTTAGAAATATCAAATTAGTTCATTAACCCATTTATTGTTTGGGTGTTTAATATTTGCATTTCCTAAGTACATTCTAAACATTAATCCACTTCTTATATATAGATTGCAAAGATTTTACCTGCTATATATGAGCTAGCTCTTCACTCAAGTAATTGTTTTCTGTGCTCTGAAGAAGCTTTTTGGTTTTATTTTATTCCATTTCTCAAGGTTTCACACTATTTCTTGTGCTATAGGGTCCTGTTTAAAAAGTGATGCCTATTTTGTAACTTCTGAAATATTTTACCTTGATTTTTATCTTACAGTTTCAAGGTTTGAAGTCATACACTAAGATTTTTGATTTATTTTGGATTGATTTTTATTAAGTGTAAGCAAAAAAAGTTTAATTGCATTCTTTTATATATGGACACATAGTGTTTCAGGTACCATTTGTTGAATGTATGTTTTGAAGACCTTTGTTTAAAGTCATAGAGTTGTAATGTGTGAGCTTGTTTGTGGGTCATCTTTTTATTGCACTGCTCTCTCTGACTGTTTTGGTGCCAGTACATGCTGTTTTTGTTAGTACGACTGTGAATTTAAGGCTACCTAATGTGACGCCTCCCACTTAGCTCTTTCTGCTTAGGATGATATTGGCTATTTAGTGTCTTTCATACTTCCCTATGAACTTTAGAATTGTTACTTTAGCCCTGTGAAAATTAGGATTGATTTTGGTGAGGATTGAGCTAAATCTATAGATTACTTTTGACAGTATAACCAATTTAACAGTGTTCACAATGCCAAATCTCTGAGCCGGGGGAAGTCTTTCCACCATCTAGTTTCTTCTTTTTCTTTCTTTGGTGTCTTCAAGTTTTCACTGGAGAGGACTGTCCCTTCTTGGGTTGATTTACTTCTAGGTTATTTTTGAACTATGCTAAATAAGATTTTTCTCACTAGCATTGTGGTAATATTTTATTTGTGCTCTAGCAAATAAAGCTTGCCTGGGGATCAGAGGAAAAAGCCAGCCACTATATTAAACATAGAGGCCAGGCAGTGGTAGCACATACCTTTAATCCTAGCATTATGGAGGCAAATTTTCGTCTGGATCTCTGTGAGTTTGAGGCCACACTGGGAACAGAGTCAGGCAGTGGTGGCACATGCCTTTAGATCTCATGCCTTTGCTGGGAAGCACACAAGCCTTTAATCCCAGGAAGTGACACAGCTAGGTGGAGAACGGCACATAAGGCCCGAGGAGACAGGAACTAAGCAGCAGTTCGAAACTGAGATGCTTGGGTGTAAAGACTCAAAGGATTTCAGTCTGAGTATTTGTGGAAACAGGATCAGCTGACGAGTTGGCGAGGTGAGGTTGGCTGTGGCTTGTTCTGTTTCTCTAATCTTTCAGCTTTCACGTCAATATCTGGCTCTGGGTTTTTTTTATTAATAAGACCATTTAAGATACATGTTACATCATCTTTCTCTGCAAGTTCATTGTTGGATGCAGAAACATAACTCATTTCTATATACTGATTTTTTTCCCTAATACGTTACTAAACATTTTTTACCAGAGCCAGGCATTTTCTAGTGGAGCATAGAGCATCTTTTATATGCAGGATCAAATCTTTTGTAAACAGGGCTAATCTGACTCTTCCTTTCATATTTATATCATTTTTAAGTCTGTCTCTTGTCAATAAATGCATGTGCATTTCAATGAAACAGTATTTTAGAGCAAAGAATGTGGTGCCATATCTACTCTTAATCTCTGGGATGTGTGTCTCCCTGTGTCTTTGAGCAGGGAGAGGGAGGACATGAGATGCTGGCTCCTTGCAGGCCCACTCTACAGGGAATGAGACAGCACGTGGTGCTTATCAGTGCATCTCTACACATGCCTCAATTCATTTGTGTTTCTCTTTAGATTTAAAACCAAAAATTTTCCCTGCCAATTCTTTCTCCACTACCATATAGCAGACTGCATTTTTAGTCTGTCTTGTCATGTTTATTCCATTCTTCTCAAATAGTGAGGAAACAGGCTCTCATCATACTCAAATATTTATTTGTTCACTTAGTCTTCATGGAGGTAATGAGTTTCTCTCTCAGTGGTTATCTTCTTCTCTCATATATCCTTATGCCCTGGCTCAGTCTCTGATGTCCTGCTTTGGGTCACAGCTATTACTGATCTGTGCAGATATCTTTTTCTTCCCTTTTGGGATCAACCCCTCACACTGGACTTTTCTATTGTTCTTATTCAGGATCCTGGCTTTACTCAGACCTCAAATCAACCACCTACAATGCTAAGCCTTAGAAAGTTGTAACGTGGGGAAGGACTAGTAAATTAATTAAGAATTACTTTATAGGGCTGGCAATATGGCTCAGCATATAAAGGTATCTACCATCAAGATTTATTATTTGAATTCATTCCCCAGGACATACTTGCCTGGAGGAGAGAACCAATACATGAAAGTTTTTTGTTTTTTTTTTAATATAACCTTCAAAATGTTTTATGGCATGCACACACACTCATACACATATGCTTACACACATGCATGGACAATAAATAAATGAATGAAAAATGCCATAATTTGTGTTTAAATGGATAAAAGAACTATGGTACCTCCTATATTAAATATAATTCACTCACAAAGGAGGGAATTATGTAATATATATAACATGGGTGAACCTTTAATATGCTTTGCTAGGTGAAATAAGCCCTCATACAAGGTCAAATATGGCATTATTCTACTTATATAAGGCATCTAATATAAATGCATAGGATCATAGAGTAAAGTTATAGTCCATTAGTACAAATTTCACTTAAAAAAATGAGCAAGTTCTAAATATCTGCATGCATTGGTGTACCTACAGTTAACAGGGTCATATTATGCACTGGGGAATTAATAAAGAGGTACATGTCATGTTAAGTCTAAACCAAAGAGGAATGCTAGGTGTTCATTTGACCTCTTCAGGCCCCATTAGCCAGTCCTAAGCCTCAGTGAAGGGTGCTATACCTTCATATCACCTGCGTTCTCCCTCTCCTGAAGTTGCCAGGGAGAATGCCTCTCAAATGGAAGCCAGAGTGTTATTTATACCTTTGCAATTTTCTGCTGTGCCATTGCATCTCTGATTTGAGAGCAGTGACCTAGTTCTCTGCAATAGAAACAAATCAAATAAATATTAGAGGCAAGGAAAATGGCTACTGCTCCTTAGAGACAGCATTTTATACTTTCTAAAGATCTCTATACAGTCTCTGATGTAAGTGTTAAAATATTAATTTTATAAATGAGGGAACTGAAACATGATGTTCCCCAAATTTCATCATGAGTAGGTAATAAAACTGACAAGCTCGTCTGCCTGTTGGGAAAAATCTTGGTTCCTGCTTCACACTAAGGTCTCTATGACTAGATTTCAATCCGCAGATTTTAGGCTCCAGATCAATTCCTCAAAATTTTCACCATAGATGAACTCAGTACCACTTTGTTCCCTATCTCTTTGAAGGAGCTGTAGAGATATATAATGTGTTCTTGTAAAGTACCTTCTGGACAGGTGTCTATAGAAGAGGATATGATGTAAACACTAGAGTTGCTAATGGTGGGGAGTCAGACAATGTGATGAGTCTCATTATTCATGGAGATGAGTGGTTATCAACTAGAGCTCAGAGAAGTTGATGAATCATTAAAGGCTTACAAGCTTTTGCTTAAACACATCTGTCAGGTGGACAGTTAGATTACAGCAATTAATGACAACTTGTGCTATTGGAGAATAGATATGGAACATTCGTCTACTTTTTTTTTCTGCTCTGTAACATGAATTTTGGTACCAAATGAGCCTCATGAAAGCCTTCTAGTATATGATTAAAGCTATTTAGACTTTGGGAAATAATGCAGTAGCTGCATGTTCTCCTTATCTCTTCAAACTGGAGTTAAAAAAATCTCATAAATATAATCTCATATATGTACCTAGGGTATTTCATCTTTGTCTCCATTTCTGATTCACATTCAAGAACATATGCTTTTTACTGGATTATGTTCAGTTGTGGAGAAAGATTTCAATAATCTTATTGTTGTAAAAGGTGGATATGCCCCTAAATTAAGAATAGATATCTGTAGACACATAATGCCACAAATTATTGATTGTTAAGTTTTGTACATACAAAACTAAATTATCCCTTATGTTTCTGAATACTTGAAGTTCTATAGATGCCATTCTATAATGTATAGAAACTGAGTTCAAATAATAGTAGGGTCAAGGAAGTTTAAGTCCAAAATTACAAATACAATTTTTTTCTTTTACAAAACAAGTTCAACATGTTCAAAATAAGTTTCTCAACATGATTACATCTCTGCACATGTGCACAAGAAATAATACAAAATTAAATTGCCAATTAAAGGACTTTCTCTTCTGATTTTTTACTCATCTATCATTTGCCACATATTAATTGAGCATGTACTATGATACTATAACAGAGAATGAGACTGCCTAATGACAAATGTCAAGAAATATAGATTTGATTATGAGGCATCTGATAGGCCCTACTGAGGGTAATAGGGTGCTTTCCATTCTCCAACACACAACAGAACCAGGTAAGAAAACAACTGTTCAAGTTTTGATAGTCTCTGCATATAACATGAAGTCAAATGTCTTTTGAGCCTCATAGGTTGGTAGGTACACGAATCCAAAAAACTACCATTTCTGTCTCTATCATCATCATCATCATCATCATCATCATCATCATCTATAAATTAAAATGCATATCGTGAGTTAAGAGTGGCCAGGTTTGGTGATTAATCGGTGTGTGTATGTGTGTAAAATACAAATTTGGGATTCGAATGAGGAACAAAGCATACCTGGGAGTGATGACCCTAGATTAGTTTTTGGTATGCCCTTATCTCAAGTCTAAATGTCTCTGAATCCTCACCCTTCAGCCCTTGTGGAATTGGTGTTCAGATTTCATACTCTCAAGACAAAAATGAGGGAAATTTTCAACAATGACAACAAGGACTGGCTGAGGATAGAGTGAAAGGCTGTGCACATAAAGCAGAGAAGGTTCATTAAAAATGACAGCTCTCTGGCCTCCCTCCCAGTGCCACGGTTATCTCCTCCCTGACTTCACCTCAATGCATCTTTTTTATTGTGCTTTTTATAGGGTTCTGTTTTATTGCTAAGACTTCCTATCTTATACATTATATCTTGTTTATATTTGTTGTTTGGCTTTTTTTAGCTTATTCTTTTGAAATCTTATTCATAAAAGAATTGAAAATATTAAAGTGTCGCCACATATGTTTTACTCAATTTCCTTAATGTTAACATCTGGGTCTTAGCACCTTGGAGTTATTAAGTCTAAGAAATAAGGACATTCATAGTAATGATTGCACCTTAAATTTTATTCAGTTTTTCACTAGCTTTTCCACAATGCCTCTTTGTCTTCTACAATCTCACACAGAATACTGTGTCTCCTAATCTGCTTAAGCAACTGTAACAAAGAACACAACTCTGCTCTCAAAGTGCCATAAAGAGCAGAAATCTATCTTCTCAGTTCTGCAGGCTACAAATTAAAGCTCAGTGGGTCTTCTGATTTGTTTACTCTGACCATCCATCCATGGCCTGCAGGGACTGCCTCCCTGTGAGTTCACCTGCTTTTCCTTCTATGTCTATGTCGCAGCACCCTCTTGTTAGAAGGTCATCATTCATGTCAGAAGACAGCCTCATTCACAGGAATTCATTTTAGCATAACTGCCTTCTTACAGACCCTATCTCCTAATGTAGCCATATACTGAATGCTGGGGTTTGAGATGTTAGCATGTGACATTTGTGGGACAGAAGTCTACAGCACCACGTCATCTTGTTGCCTTAAGTCCTGTCACTAACCATGACTGTTTTATCAGTAGTTTGAGGACTTTTATGAAATTGAGCATTAAATACATCAATTAGTATATAACTGCATCTTGATATCAATACTTGAATCCCTCACAATCACACAGTAGTTACTGGATTCCAGAGAGAATACTAATCACTTGTCATCTTTGGATCACATCATTAGGGACATGAAATGAACATAGTCAAAGTGGCTTGTTGGGTTTCACCATTGTAAAATGGCAATTTTCAACTTTGTATCCTCTGTTCACTACAAAGAAGTAACGAAACTCCAGCCAACAATCAAGGTAAGAAAATTAAGCTTTCCCTCCTGGAGTAAGGGTTGTCAAATCGTGTTTGAGCTTGTGTTAAAGCAACTACAGTAATTACCAAATATTATGAGAAATTTCAAAATGATGAAGCTAGCCTGTTTCTCCCTCACATTTAATCTTTATATATTTTATTATAATTAATGAGAGTATTTTGAAAAGCAGGATACCCATATAGCCTAGGACTTCAAGTCTTTGGAGACTGATCAGCTGTCGGACTTGAGTATATCTTTTGTGAATGTGTCAACAACTCTTTGACTACCTGATGGGAGCTCTTCCTTTAGTCATTGTTAGTATATCTTCCAGTCAGATAGGACTGACTCTTTCGGGAAATCTTAGTGACAAGACAGCATAGAATTAGGTCTGTCTCTCTGACTGACATACAGGAAGTGCTGTGCCACCTGGGTGCTCTAAATGAACTGCTACTGGAAAGGAGAAGCAGCAAGCTCAGGGCAGAGATAATGTTACCCAACAAAATGCACAATCAGCAAAGGTGTAACTGACTTCTCTAGTCTTAGGCCTACCATACATAGCAGCTCTCCAAGTCTCTGCTATTACTGTTAAAAGTGCTGATTTTACTAGATTCTCTTTTCAAGGGACTTCTTACATTTCAGATTACCAAGGGTGCATAAATTCAATCATTTCTTATAACAAGAGATGATGACTGGTGTTTATTGTTCTGGTTAACATTATCTCCTGCAAGGACTCCCTGATATGCTATATTACAAATCAGAACATGGCCAGGAAAGATAGGTTCCAAATCAAAGGACATAGTAGAGCAACTAGACATCTGCTAGAACACAGTGAAAAATCATATGAACTGAAGATCCCTGAACAAAGCAACCCTATGTTAAAGATTCTATAAAATTGATTGAATGGGAGTTCATGAATGTGCAGAGTTAGAATGTTGCAGACATTATCTTGAGCTATCTTTAGTATTTTTGCCAACCTTGTTCTCTGTGTCTGGTCTAACATACTTTCAACTATCAGGTAAAGCATTTATCATGTATTAACTTAGCAAAGCACTAGCTGCCACCAAACCAAAGGTGAATAATGTCATCAGATAGCATCTAAAATCTATCTGTGACAGAGAAACCCCACTTTCCCATTTATGTTATATCCGCACCAATGTATTGGGGAAATGCCTTTGCTTATGATTTTCTATCGTTTGTGCCTATAAACTGTTTATGTAACCTCTGCCACATCAGAATATGTTAATCATGGAAGTCTAAATCCATGTCCTCTGGTCATGGTAAGCCAAATTTGGCTCAGAATAAATCATATCTTACTTGCTTTGAGGTGGAATTGTGCTTTATATCAACATTTCACATCAGCTAGGGTTATCAGGGACAATTTGTGTCTCAAGAAGCTGAGGTATAGTCCTCCCTAGGTGATACCCAAATAAAGGTACATTACAGGTTCTTGCATTTTCTACATACCAGATAGTTAGGTAGATATTTTTTTTATTAGAATAGAGTATCTTTTGTACTCACCTACTAATGCATTTGTGATAAAATGTTTATTAGACATCAGCTGTGGCTGACACTAAGGTACCATAATGAAGAAGTGACAAGGGACATCTGCCTCCTTCAGGGAAAGCATGAGTTCCTAGGACCCCAGGCTTCAGCTTCATACCTCGTATGTACTCTCATTCTTTGGCAGCACCATCTCCAGCAGTTAATGATTTCAATGAATTTGCATTTTCTGACTTGGCTCTTGAAAGTTACCTTAATCTCTGAGTTCTAGGGAATGGGTCAATTTAGTTTGCCTATATTCTCCTTAAAGTCTTCGTGACTAATGTGATGGTCAAGGTCTGACCCAAGTTGTGACAGGACTTACATTTTCTGTAATTTGAAGATAATTCCTTAAGAAGCAGAATGAAAAATTAAGTGTTAATATTTTTTCAATAGGAAAACAAATCTTAAATGGCATTATTAGGGTCTCAGATATGAATGTTTCTTTTGTTTATGTTTCCATTAGACAATTTTCTAAAAATGCTTACATGGACATGCAGTATTACTTCTCCCCAAATATAGTATATCTCTCTTAGAAACCCATAATCCTCACAGAGGTCCATTTACATGAGGTTAATGTTCACTAGGTCCCTGGTAGGGTTCTCTGTGCCAATGGAACCTTCAGGGTAGATCTATCAAAGAAATAAAGAGAAAGTGGTAGCAAAACTAAGATATGAGTCCTCATGCTTCAGTAAGAAGTTAGGTCAGTCACCAAATCCATGTATATATTGAAGAGAAAATGAAATTGTGAATGAGAGGAGGTGAGGAACTGTGCCCATGGTGGGAATCTTAATGGCTGGAAAACAACCAATTGGATAACAGAATGTAGATGAAATAGATTCACAGGAGGAAAAAAAGGCCTTGAGGCATGCTATACAGGCGAGGAAAATGAAAGCAGGGCTCACACACCTAGTGAGTCCTGCATGCTTGAACCTAAGAGTATTCTTTGGCTCTGAACCCAGCAACTGAAAACCCTGGCATGCCTTGAAGGGTTGAATCAGGCAAGGACTCAACCAAGCCTCTTGGTCTTACACAGTTTGCTTTCCTCTATCTGCTGTTGGTGTAACACAATTTCATAGAAGGCAGAAAAGCTTCTTGGACCATTCTAGAAAAGTGAGGAGAATTTCAGGATATCTTAGGTTCTTTCACGTACCACTTTTAGCTACCTATTGAACTACAGTCAAGGACACAAATTTCGGTCCTCAAAAATCAGTTTCTTAGGAACAACCACATCTTCATAAAATGAGAAAGCCATGTTCTCCTGCTGGGAAACTGTTTTCAACTGGACTTAAAGCTATCATCCAGAATCTGTAAATACATTGTTCCAAAATACTGGAGGAAGGAAAAGAAACATCAAAGTCTGGTGTTTTAGCCTAGGTATTTTTTAGAGCAATATCTTTTACTAAATGCAAACTTACCTCTTCCTCTTTATTGCAACTATTCTTTTAATTGCTTTCAAATTATCAGCAAATGCAAACTATATTCAGCCACATTATGTTAGAAAATTGACAAGATAATGCAGTATGGGTGATTTAGTGCCCAGAAGAAAGAGAGGGGAAACCAAAACTCAGGAAGATAATCATTTAGTAGAGAATTAGCCTTTACTTTCTCATTCAAATCTCAGAGAATTGGGAGAAATTCTGTACTTCTGAAGCAGATCATATGGGAGGATGAAGCCAGGGAATATTGACAGGAATGTCGGCTGCCCAGGTATAGAAGTCAGGATTCCTTGTAGAAGAGGTATCTGATCTTCGGGAAGTCACTTTCCAGAATGAGCTCAGACAATTTCCTCTTCAAGGATTTATGGGCAATTCATCAAGTTTTGCCCTTTGATGTGCTTAAAATTTGTGTTTTTAACCCAGTAAAATCCAATCCCTACCATACACACAGATCAAGAGGAAGAAAGAATATAAGGACTAATGTTATTCTTTAGAACCATCTCCTTGATTCCTTGATGTCAGAGTAGGAATTAAATAGGCACTTCAGGAGAGAAAAGGGTAGAATTCTTGTCAGATCAACTAAAGGATCTTTATGCTTCTGTTTACAAATAAACTTAAGATTGTTTTTGGTATGTCAACACATTGAATATGAAATTATATAAGCTTCACTTGAAGAGCTTGAATTTTAACAGTTTTTATTAATTTCTGGTATGTAGTTACTATTACAAAATTCTAGCAAGCACAACTTTCACTTTGATTGAGTAGTTTTGTGGAAAATAATTGGATTTTTAACAAAACATTGATAATATGATGTATTGAGTACATCACTGACCATTAATAGTAAGGTTATAGTAACGAGCAACAGTATCTCACACCATATGCTTAAATCACCCTCCTGAGACAGATTTGTTATTAGTTTGACAAAATCCTAAAGGACTATTTTATTCCAGAGTGTTTTCCTGGGTCAGCTGCTTTTACACATTATAATAGATTATTATATTATATTATATTATATTATTTATTATATTATAATAGAGATGTAGGTATGTTTATAGATGCATATTTCTTTTATAAAAAAGACTTACATTCTATCCATGTGTTTGTCTACCTGTATCTTTGTTTACCACACGCATGCCAGGTATCCACTGAGGTCAGACGAGGGAATTAGATACCCTGAAACTGGAGTTACAAATTGTTATGTAAGTGCCATATGGATGCTGGGAACGATATATGGGTCCCCCGCATAAGGCAGCAAGTGCTCTTCATCACTGAGTCATCTCTCCATATGTAAGGTGATATAAAAATTCCCGGTTGACCTCCGCACATCATGGTCTTTGCTCCAGTCTTTCAGAAGGCCCAGGTGCACTGCTGCCTTTGAGTTCATGGAATGCTCATGCATGGTTAGGTGCTTTGGTTCTCTCAAAAATATCTCACACATATCTGTGAACTGGAAAGCAAGAGAATACAGCTCTCATTATCTCTAATTCCCAGACTCCATCTCTATGTTAACTTATTTCATGCATTTGCTTCCTCTTACCTTCCTTAACATGCTTGTAAAAATAATACTAGCAATTTCCACTGTTCAGTATATTCCCCCAAAGCATACAGGCATTCTTATTTCTAGGGCTGTCTCCCAAGGTAAATTTCATTTCTGCTCACTATCAATTACACATGACCTTAGTCTAGGCATTAGCACAAATGATTTAAATGATTAAATGATGAATACCTACATCCCCACCTCAGACTATGATCTACCTGTCCACATGCCTCTCATCCACTTCTACTACTTTTGAGCTCCTAGTAAATTTCAGTTCCTTCAAAGGTTGCCTGGAGATCAGAGGAAAAAGCCAGCCTTTATAAGTAAACACAAAAGTCGTGCAATGTTAACACACACCTTTAATCCTATCACTTGGGAGGCAGGAATCTGTCTAGGTCTATGTGAGTTCAAGGCCTCATTGGGAACAGAGCCAGGCATGATGGCACACACCTTAAATTCCAACACTAGTTAACCATGGAGGTCTGGAGGTCTGTAGAGACAGACAGGAAGTGACAGAGCTGGGCAGGAAAAGGAAGTAATGTAGCTGGACAAAGAGAGCAAGTCAGATGGCAGAACATCAAGGCATATAGGCGTAGGTAGACAGGAAGTATCTAGCTTTTTGGAAGCTGCAGAGTTCATGAGGTGAGGTTAGCATGTGGCTGTCCCTATTCCTCTGATCTCTCTCAAGTTTTCACCCCTATATCTGGCTCGGTGTTTTCTATTAATAAGACCATTTAGAAATTCATATACATAGTGGAGCCAAACAGAATTGAGTTTTAGTTTTAGGTGTAAATAAAATAATTTTTTGAATAGTGCGATTTTATTTTCCAAGTATTAAAATTATGTAGTTGAACACAGGGAAATAGAACCAATCCCTGAGATGAAGTATTTGCCACATTGTAGATAACTAGTACAGTGGTTCTCAAACTTCCTAATGCTGTGACCATTTAATTCAATTCTTCATGTTGTGGTGACCCAAACAATACAATTATTTTCATTGCTACTTCATAATTGTAATATTGCTACTATCATGACTAGTAACATAAATATCTGAAACAAATGACATCTGATATGTGACCCCTGTGAAAGGGGTCATGACCTGCAGGTTGAGAATCACTGAACTAATACATGGTGTTTATGAACTTCTTGTATTCATGTTTCTCTACCTGTCTTCATTCAGGCCATCAAAGCCCTCATGGTTTCCTTTCATCTATAGCCAGTGATAAATGTATTAGTAAGCAGCTTACAAACCTGTATTTGTAATATCAGCTCTTGTGTAGTCTCAGATCTTCCACCTTTATTTTCAAAGAAACATAAATACTGTAAAGTGCCCCTTCCCTATTTTCTTCCTTTCTACGCTTCTTCTCTAGTTGATGTAGAATGACAGGTAGTGTATACACCTATTTTTTTTAGCACAACTTGGACCAGAGAATTTTATTTGGTGAGTTTTCACCACCATTCTTTTCTACCTGTATGTGAAATGCCACTCACATCTGTTTGTCTTCTTCCAAGCTAGTGATCCTATGTTCAGCAAACCAATGCTTTTAGACTCAATGAAGAATGTACTTTGACACACATGTTGTGAATTCTTATATCGGCATTTATGTACCTTATTTTCATTGTAGGGAATGATCCACTGCAGGTCATTATCTCCCTTCTGCCCAGTGAACCTCTCTTTTCCCACCTCTTCTAGGACTTTACTTCATCAATCACTACCTACTCTGTGTTCATGGAATCCTTTCTATCACCTACTGGAAAATATCTGGATAAGTCTTATCTAAGTTGGCTCTTAAGGGGTTACATAACTTCAATAAAATAGAACACCATAATTTAATAATAAAGTATTTTTTTTATTTGAAGCTAAGAATCATGATGCTAAGACTCTGGCGACAGTGATAGAGAACTGTAAAGCATTTGACTCCTTGACATCACTAACTTACATACCTGCCTTGACCTAGACAACGGTTTAGCAGGCACAGAGGGTATATGTTTCTGTTGTCCCTACCTAAGTCTATTTGATGATGCAGATAAAAAGTGCTCTGAAATAATGAGTCCAAGCAGCAGTATGTCTGCTCATGTGAGGCAGTGGCTGCTCTGAACCAAGATAGTTCCTGACATAGAGATTAGTATTGCTGGGACATTGTTTCTACCGTGAGAGAAAAACAGCAAGATTAAGGCTATCTCAGTACATGCAAAAACCATAAACAGTGATCATCTCAAAGAAATAATTATCTGTTCCAATTCATCAGTGATCATCAATAAAAATAAACAGATATTTTTATTTGTAAGCTAAGAAGCATGATGATTAAATATTTGCTGCACTCTCAGTCTTTCTTCTTAAACATGTTGATACTTTCTTATTGTGAGGACCTCGGCCTAGAGCCTTCATGTGGGTGATGTAGGCAGCACAGCTAAGATTGAGCAGATTTCTGTTTTGACACTGGACCAAATTTTTTAGCATGTCTGTGCCTCATCCTTTCCAAAGCAGATGTCACCTGACTTCTCTAAATTTTTCTTGCTCTCATAGATTTGGAGTGGAAACAAAATAGAACTACCTCAAAACATTTCAGAAGAAATGAGATAATCCAATCAGAGGGTGTCCAATGGACATTATTAATGGAGTCCAGAAACACTTTGCACCTTGCTGGGAACACTAGCAGATTTTTATTTTTAGAAAATTTTGGGGTGTCCACATGACTTGCTGAGAACAACTAAAGTTGAGCAGAGGCTAGAGAGATGTTTCTGGGGTTAAGAGGGTTCATTGCTCTTGCAAGCGACCAGATTGAGTTTCCAGCACTCACATGGTGGCTTTCAATGACCTCTAACTCCACTTCCAAGGGATCTAATACTCTCTTCTGGTCTCTGTGAACACTGCTGTGTAGTAATTTGCTCATACATGTATGCAGGGAAACATTCATATACTTAAAATAAAAATAATTTTTTAAATCTGATTAGAGATTATATTAAGTTCTTTTCACAAGCTCTAAAAAGGTGATTTGACATTTGCAATGACCTGTATTTTCTTGTCAGGAGGATTGATAATTCCTCTTAGTGATAGCAGCTCAATCATCAAAGACAGCAGAGTGAAGTGAATATGGCATAAACCACTCAGTTTCTCAAAAATACATGAACAATGACTGAGAAATACATCAGTGCTTTAAAGCACTGATAATCTGGAAACTGCTTCTTTGATATCTTCAACATTGGAATTCAGGCACAAGGGACATGAAGTACCAGCTGTTGTCATGCTTCTCACCACCATTTCCTTTGTCTCACCCTTCTCTTCCCTTGTCCATCCTTCATCCTTGTTTACATTCTGCTCTCCCCTCTGCTCACGTTCTGTAACTTGTTAAAAAAGTCTTCCTTATTTCTTCTCTCTGCTTCAACCATGGTGCTGTTTCTCCATTTTCTTTTCAATGGTATTTAAGATTTAAGATTCTATTCTTAGGTTTTAACCGGAGTCGGAACTGAATTCTTACCCTCTTAGCTCACACTGATAAAATGTTTAACCTTGCTTTATCTCAGTGTGGTATAAACATTTCACAAAATTACTGCTCTAAAGTCTTTTACAATGAACATTTCTCTCAGTCTTTTTCTTTTTTGTTCCTTATAAAGTGGCACTTCACTCACTACTACTAGTGACAATATATGAAGTGATTATTTTCATTTTTTCCTCTCTTCAATCTAGTTTGTCGTGTTAATTCTAGCTCCAAAAAATATCTCCAGTCATCAACTTCTCCCATGTGTCTATCCCTAGTATAACTTAAAGCAGAAATTGTGTCTTTTGGAGTCATGAAATCATCTCTTTGATCTACACTTTTCCATATCTTACTTTGTACACTCTCTCTATTCTTTACACAAAAGCTTGAGGGGTTTTCTAGGCCCCTTGAAGATCAACCTAAATCTAATTTTTGTGTTTGTCTATTTAGGCCTTAAAGTGTCCTTCAAATTCCCTGAACATAGTCATATGATAGAACTTTATCATGTTCTAAACTTTGTCTGTCCTCCAGGTTCACTTCTCTACCTGTCTGAAGCTTCTCTTCTCTTCCTTGACCTGCTAGAGACATTTCCTATCTAAGAAGTGATGTCATATGTCCAGGACCTAGAGAACACCGTTTCTTTCTTCTTATAGTTGAAGCAAATATGGACCTTAAGATGTCTTCCTGTTGGGCGGTGGTGGCGCACGCCTTTAATCCCAGCACTCGGGAAGCAGAGGCAGGCAGATCTTTGTGCGTTCGAGGCCAGCCTGGTCTACGGAGTGAGATCCAGGAAGGGCGCAAAGCTACACAGAGAAACCTTGTCTCAAAAAACAAACAAACAAACAAACAAACAAAAAACAAAAAAAAAAAAACAAGATGTCTTCCTGAGGAAGATCTTTGTAAGCTCTTGCATAAGTGTATGAGATGTCACTCCAGCTGTCCCTTCATGACTGCCCCAGAGTACAAACTTCTGTTATTATGTTGTCAGAAACACTGAAAGCAAAACAGGTTGGGACATATTCTTTTATTCATCAATGAGTTAAAAAGTTGTGAATGAATAAACAACTTCCAGTCACAGTTTCAGATATTAATTTTTTTGCAAGTCATTAATAGTTTGAAACAGGAAGGAAGAATAATACTCTATGTGGGCATCCCCTTTACTGTTAATGTCATAGCACAGCATCTGTTTTACACAGATTGTTGTCATGTAGAGTTATCTGGACACAGGAGCTACCTATAGATTCCAGAGGAGAGGTTGGATTGATAGTGCTAAATAACATTTTTCTAAATGATTTATAGCATCTAAAATGGTTTTTTAAAGTCTGATGCTTTGAGAAATACACTAGACCTTAAAAATGAAAACATTTTTAAGAAGATATGACGGGATGTGAAGTACTGAGATGTGCTGTGACAGATGTGGATGATGCCATGCCACTGTACAATGTGTTACAATGATCTTGGAGGATGGAAGTTAGCATTGAATTACTCTAAGTTTAGAAACAGCAGATTTGGGTGTTGGAAAGGCCTTTAAAATCTATTGTGTGAGAAATTTTATCACAAATGTAAAGTGTAAGTGAATCATTTTATTGTTTCAATGTGTGATTATTTCCATATGGTCTCACCAAATATCTCTTTCCCATGTCACTTCATCAGGACTCATTGAGTCATGTTGTCACTCTGAACACTAAAGTGTCTTTTATAAAGACATAAGAGCCGTCTTTTAAAGGAAATGTTGAACACAGTCATTGTTTCCTTAAAACTCTTCAGTGATGTCTCATTACACTCAAACTAACCTCAATACTCCTATCTCTAAATACCACCATTTTGTGGCAGCATGCCATACATACAGCACCACATACTTCAAGTCTTCATAGTTAATTCTACAGCATATAGTTGGGTCTCCTGCTGATGAAGAATAATGATAATTTTCTTCTCAGATGACTGACTTATGCTTACTCTTCCTGTCTCCTAGATAGTCCTCACCTGGCTCTCTGATTAGAAGGGTCCTTTTTATTACTTAGTTATGTGTTGAGACGAATATTCTTGGAAGCAAAATCACTACTACCCTAAATAAAATAGTCCCCCCTACTTTATTTCTTATGCTCCTATACCTTATTTTCTTTGATTTTTCAATCGTTAATCAAGCTTTTGTTATTAAGTTGTTTTTGTATAGAATTTTAGCTTTGTGACAATGAGGATTCTTGTTGTATTTTCTGCTTTATCTCAACTCTTAAAACTTCCACATAAGAAATGAACAGAAGGAAGGAAACCAAGAATCCAGCACATGGAGATGTTTAAATATAAAGGTATATGTTACAGAGAAATCGTGATGTTTACATATGAGGGCATTGGTATAGAGAAATGACCATGCATACATGCGGGGCCATAGAAATGGAAAAATGATGATATTACACACGGAGGATATGTATAGAGAAACAAACAAGTTTACATATGGGACAATAGGTATTGAGAGATGAAGAGGTTTACATGTAGAGCAATATGTGGGGAGAAATGACCATGCTTATGTGTGGAGTCAAATATACAGAGAAATGACCATCTTTTCATATGAGGGTATAGGTATGAAGAAATGACCATCTTTGTGTATGAGGCATAGGTATGGAGAATATTTCCCATTCTTGCCACCCAGTCACTCTCTACAGGAAAACGTGGCCATCTTGCGTTTCAAGGATGAAGTGTTGAGTTCATAGGCTCTTTCTCTCACCTAGGAATAAGCAGGCTTGGTTAACAAAAAAGTGTATCTTTGATATCTTGCTAGCTCTGTTATTTGCTGAATGAATACTTGACTACTTTCCTCCTCCATACTCTGACTCCATAAAGTCAAAGAGTGCAAATATACATTTAAACTCAGAGTTGGAAGGTGATAATAGTTAACTGCATTTTATTAGTAACAAACTAAACTCTATAAACAATTCAATATTCTATGGTTTTCAAGAGTTTTGAAACAACCTCAAATCCATCCTTAGCAACTAGGATGCTGAAAGTATGCAGCAGTACATCTTGCTAGAGGCCAAAGGTTTCATGGATGGTTTGATTTGGGGAATTGTCTGTCAAGTATTAAGTCATGGACAAAAAGCCAGCTTTCTGAGGTAGAACGAGGCAGTCAGGAAAGTTGCCATTGGCCTCTGGCTGAAGGGGGATTGTTACAGTAACGTAATGCCATGAATAAGTATGCCTAATCTCTGGAAAATAGGAGACCTTAGGAGAAACCAGTAATGTGGTACATCTTGTAGCCTCCTCCACAAAAACACAGTTTCAATACAAAGAGCAGAAAGAAGCCCAGTTAATCAAACCAAAGAGGCATGACACAGACTGAGGCAAATCCCTTCAAGGAATAAGCCATAAAACTATGTACTCATTAGCATTGGAAGCACAAGTCAGCACGTAACAACAGTTTGGAAATGGGTTATAGAATTTAGGCTGTAGAAAATTAATATAACATAAATGTGTTACTGATACAGAAATACCCATTTTTAATATTTTAACATTTCTTTCCAAAAATTTATATTGAGAACATTTTCTAAAACAGTTTTCCTTGAAAGTCTGATACTTCATTCAATATTGTTATATGTTATTTTTATACAGTAATTTATCTGTTGCTATAATTTTAGGATTTTTTTTCCTATTGTTTTCAGTCTGTTTTATGTAGGGAAATGCTAGATGAAAAGGAACAGGTGGCATATAAACATTTCTTACATTATAAATTTTAGTCTCACCATACATCCTGGATTTAATAGGACATGGGGAACAATATCTAACATAATTTCAACTATACAAGATTTAAAAGAATTTTATCATTAACTAACATAACAATTTTCTTAACCATTTCATTTCATTTTTTGCTGTTATAAAACAGTAATCTACTGAACATCATTGTGCTACAAATTATCAAGTGATTGTGTCTAAATGATTTCTACCATAAATGATTTCATCCATGAAACACAATGATCAAACACAAACTGGCATTTTTTTTCTTCTGTGTGTGCACATAAGTTTCTCTTCTTGCTAACAGTTTTCACTGAGGCATCAAAGCATCTCATTTTGCTCTTATCTGAACCTTCAGATTCTAGAATGATGTACAATATGTACTAGGGAAGCAATTAATGCTTGTCAGAGTGATTAATTAATAACTGGATGCTCACTGCTTTCTTACTTTTTAAATGTTATTTATTTAAGATGCTGGACATTGATTATATATGTTGTAAATATTCCAATTTCATTATTCACATAATATTTCTGTAATTACTAATCTAAAACTGAATCCATTTTAAGGATTTTCTTCTTTTGTTCACATTCCTAGAAACTAAAACGTTTCCATTTGAAATAGGCATTTATAAAACCTTGATATAAAAATATATTTCTTCAACTTTCCTTTGTGAGTATTTTAACATAGCATCAGTTACAATTTTTAATACAGTGAATGAAATTTAAAATACTTTCATAGTCTGTTAATTTTTGTCTATGGATGAATATATTTCTGAGACATCATTTATGTTCCATTTCTCTTTATACCTGTGTCAACCAATCAGGTTCAGTGCCTGAAGCATGACATTTCTGGTTCCACGCTGAGTTGATTTTTATCTCTCCATTTGCTTCTGGTTTACAAATGGGCATTGAATCTTCAAATCCATTTAACAATAAGATATTGTTTAATACTTCCTAGCTGGGTTTATTTTTAATTTTTTTTCATTTCGCTCATATATTTGCTGCTGACGTCCCTTTTATGTTCTAACTCTACTTTGGCCACATTTGTAACTATCTTCCTACTCATTTCTTATTGATAGATCATAGTCATCTATCTTAATAAGGATAAAAGTCGCTTTGCACTCTAATAGAAATAGATGTAAAGTTTAACTGCCCACCTAGCACTCACCATTGACTTCATGCTGTTAAGGAAGTAGATAATTAGACTAAATTAGATAAATGCTTTATTGAAGCAACAGCACTCAAATGCTATCTGCTGTTTACTGTGCAGGAAGAAAAGTCACACTGATAAATGAACTAATGGGAACATGTCTTCAAATTGTTGAACTAAATATCAGGCTACTGTTAGTGATTTCTTTTTTATTATGCTATTATAATCCATTTGAACATACTTCATTTACTATAACACTGGACAGTAGCAGTTTTCCCAATGAAAATTCTGTCAAACATTAATATAATAATATATTAATATAATATAATAAGAGCATACTAAATGTTCTTTCTAATATAAAAAGCATTTATGATGCAAATATTTATGGACAGTACATCTGTATTTGTAATAATAGAAATGGGTTGACAAGTCTTGTCCATGCTTACCTGCTTTCCCACATCTGGCATTGGTACTTGACCCCACAGCTAAGCTTAGAATATAAAGAATATAAGGAAATAAGAAAGTGAGCAGGTATGAATTCCATCCTTTGAATGAAGCTATCCTCATATACTTGAACTTGGTCTTGTGGAGCCTTGTTTTGAAGTTGGGAACTTTTGCCTGGACATCTAGAGGTTCAGGTGTACAGAAGGAGCTAGAGTTCCACAGCTTATCCTTGTCAAACTCCCTCCAAGAGCTCTGGATCACCACAGGCTCTGTAATCCTTGCTTCAGATTTCTATGAGGCAAAGAGATTATTTATTCTCACACCGAGGCATGGACATAGATCCTCCTTTTTCCCATGTCTCTCCAGGCTACCAGTGACAGGCCAAACTTCAGCCAGAGTTCTTGGTGTTTCAGTCTGCCCAGCCTTGAACTGCCAGAGAATAAACACTGTGAAATTTTAAGAAGATTCTCTGGATGTCAGTGCTTACAGAGGCCAGAAGAGCTGGAGTTAAAGGCAGTTTATGAGCTGCTCTGTGTCAGTGTTGTAACTCAAACTCAGGTCCTCAGCTAGAGCAGCAAGCATTTTGACCCCCGAGCCACCTCTCCAGTGTTATTAAAGTATTTTCTTAGGGTCTCAGTCTGCCCAGCCTTGAACTGCCAGAGAATAAACACTGTGAAATTTTAAGAAGATTCTCTGGATGTCAGTGCTTACAGAGGCCAGAAGAGCTGGAGTTAAAGGCAGTTTATGAGCTGCTCTGTGTCAGTGTTGTAACTCAAACTCAGGTCCTCAGCTAGAGCAGCAAGCATTTTGACCCCCGAGCCACCTCTCCAGTGTTATTAAAGTATTTTCTTAGGGTCTCACTTCAATCTTATTGTAATATATCTCTTTCTTCTTTAATGTTGTCCTCTTCAACACTGTACTTCAACTACACAGTGTAGCTGTCAGGTATAGCTTGGTTTAATTTTCTTTTTTAGTTTTGGTTATGTTTTTCCAAATGTTCTTTAAATAAACTATTCTATTTCACACTAGATATTTGCAATTTTAAAAAGAGGTATTTTTATTTTTGTTCATTTTTTATTTTGTTAAGTGTTATTTTGTTACTTTAAGCAATTTTGTGCTTGTTATTGTTTTAACACTTGAAATTCTGTATTTTAGGATAGAAATACAGAAAATTTCTTAGACTTGATTTTTAGCTTTAATCCCACTAGCTCATGTTTTTGCTTGAAAATTCTACTTTTATTCTGTCAGATTTTAATTCCTCTTTTTAATTTATCCTTTTGAAGGTTTCCTCTTGACTGCCTCTCACATTATACATTCTTTTTCTTCCTGTCAGTCATTAACTTCTGTCCTCCATCTCATTACTGAGCATAACATTTTTTTTTTACATTGATGTAGGAGCATATACAGAAATAATTTGTTTAGAAATGAGCCAGCGCCTCTCTGTGTTAAAGTGGTCATGCTCAGTCTTCACGTGCACAGATGATTTCATGTTGGTCATACTATAGTAGTTCATGATCTCTTTCCTTTGTGTGACTAGCAATTTCTCCAGAATTTATATCTAGCATGAGGGAGGTCAAATGACTCTGGCTTATTTCTTCTACTGGACATATATTTTAACATATTTCCAATCTTGGATCAGTGGCTGATTGATATAAGTTCATAATCACATTTTCAGAAGTTAGCATTTTGAAGTGAATGGATTAGTGTCATCACACAGTGCTCATTCTCGTCATGTTGATCCCCATTCCCTGATGAAAGCAGCAATATTTGTAGCCATGGTCATGACTGTCATGTGATCCTTTGGAACTCCTTCATGACACTTACCTTCAATAAAAATGGTGATGTTCTAATTATCTACCAACTATATTATGTATGTAGAAATTTCATATAGCCCAGAAAATTGGGTATATCTATCCCTGTTCTAGAGTCTCCCCTTATCCTTCTCATTTATTATAGACAATCAGTAGGTTTAATGAATTAGTGCCAGAACCATCTTTATTTAGTCTACAATGTTCTGTCCTGTGTTAGACTTTTGAAACCTTACTATCTAAAAACATTCATTAAAGAATATGACAAGATAAAATGTCAGGATATATGGACTATAAGTTGAAACACAACCTCTTAAAGTTTCCATCTATTCTGTATATTGGTATATAAGTTTCTTTACTTCTCTGTCCTGGCTTTAGTATCTTTGAAGTAAGATGATGTAGATGTTGAATTCATAGGGTTTTTCATGAGTATCAAATAAATGACTATATGTAAAATTTCTAAATCCTCATATATATTTCAATTCTTTATAATCAGTTGCTTTTATGGCAATGTCACTTTTCTTAAAATTAGTAGCATTTTAAAATAATTTCCCTTTTCCTCACTTGTCTTCCTCACCACTATATTATTTCCATTTTGGTTGGGAGGTATGGCTTTACTCAGCTGTATGAATCCTTCCCTTTTTATAATACTTTAACCAAAACATATCAATGATACCTCAAAAGACAAAATATATATCATGAGAGAAGGTAGTATCTATTCTAATGCCAAGAAAACATTGACTGTTGTTAACACTCAGGTAATATTAAACATTGACACACATCGAGGTAATAAACACCTAATAATCCATTGAATTATACATGACAGATATTTACAAAGCCTTCCATTAATATAATGGCTTGTGTAGCAATCACAAATGTGAGGATTGTTTCTAATGAATACTCATAGATCATATGTGGAGTTAATGAAGTAGGACATAATATTTTTTTTTTTTTTTTTTTTTTTTTTTTTTTTTTTTTTTTTTTAGGTTTTTCGAGACAGGGTTTCTCTGTGTAGCTTTGCGCCTTTCCTGGAGCTCACTTGGTAGCCCAGGCTGGCCTCGAACTCACAGAGATCCGCCTGGCTCTGCCTCCCGAGTGCTGGGATTAAAGGCGTGCGCCACCAACGCCCGGCCAAGGACATAATATTTTAAATGCAAGATGACTCCAATTTTCTGACATTATATATTTGTTTCATTTAAGAGAGTAAAAATAAATGTCATCAGATATTAATAGTGATTTTCTCCTGATAGTAATTTAAATTTTTCTCATAAGTTTTATGTGTAAAATAAGATGGGATATTTTTCTAATGAGAAAATAAAATTAATTTTCACATTGAGGTATTTTTGCTCAACTCAAGTCAATTACATTTAAATTAAAAATCTTTTATATTGATATGCAAAAAATGAAAAAAGCTAAAGCTCATGTGATATCAAAACTTGGTGTTGGCAACTTCTAGAAAAGCATCTGAGTAATGTGAAATGGTGTTTTCTATTGTCATACTTGGGGACCCAGGCATACCATTTCTTGCAGTGTGCATAGTCATGAAATGCTGCAGGTCATTTTGAAATGCTGAGATCCATAGATTTCTTTACACACTTTATGCAATGTTTGCGTTTACACCTTTAGCCCCCATCTAAAAAATTACACACTTTATCTCAAAAGTGTTACTGCATTGCTTACAATTTAAGTCTTTACAGATCTTATGAAACTCACTTATGAACCTGCTGTCTCCTTCAAAGAGAAAGAAAAATTAGTGTGTTTTATAATATCACCTCTAGGTTATTTAACAGGAGGAGTAAGTGAATGGCAAAAAAATTTGAATTTCAAAGGATAATATTATGTCTAAATAAATTATAAACTGCAATGTGCATAGCCTCTAAATGCAATGTTTACAAAGAAAACACATTGCCATGGGAAAATATGACATTGTTTAAATTATAATATAAAACAAGATAATAATGTAATATACAAATATATGTAGGCAAAAAGCATGCAAAGACACCTCATTTTATGGTTGTAATATAGCTGAATTGATGACTTAATTTTTTATTCTTCAGTGACATTATTTTCAGAAAAACAATGTAAAATAAATTCAAAACAAACACACCATTCTTCAAATCACCCTGAGTGGAAATGTTTAGGGCACTGGGTACCTGTCTTTTATTTTTGGCAAACAAAGGATTCCCAGTGGTGCTTATTCTTTTTGTATTTTCAAAGTGAAATCCATTGAACATCTTTCCCCCAATTAATCAAAAGAATGTCACAATATTTCTCAGTCTATAGAATGGTTTTTCAGCTACTAAAGACCACAAGTTCTGTTTGTGCCACGTAACTTAGTTTTAAAGATATGTCTGTTTCTTTGCATATTTAATTCAGTAGCTTCTTGTATGTTTAGCTTAAAACATGAAGAATTCAGTGGAAGTTATCAGTGAGAAAATAAGGTTGAAGTAAAAGATAATATGGAAACTTAGATTTGTGTAAAGAAGTAAGTGCAGGTTTCATTCATTCTGTGCCACATTGGAAGAGATATTGAAATTGGACATTTTAGTACAACTATATGTTCAATGGGTATAATAATACTGTGTAAATAATTCTATAAAAATGAAGTACTGTATAGAATGATGTCTAGTTTGCTTTAAAGAAATGTTTTAAAAAATCCACTTTGTTATAAGAACAAATACATATATTTACTTGATATTTCCTTCTGTTCATCACTTTTGAGTTTTAGGAAATAAACATTTTACATCAAGCCTTTATGGGCATGATTTGTTAGTGATTCTTTGTAACTTGCTATTTAAGGAAAAGTCATTTGGTTTTGCAAACTTTTCTTCCTTTTATTCGAATGGCTGATTCCTGACTTCCTCTCCTTGAACATGTGAAGAATTAACATAAGGAACAATTCCAAGGTTGGAAAGTCATTTAACAATATGAGGAAAACTAACAAGCCTAGGCTATAGTGAAAAACCTTCTTGTCATTTACATTTGAAAGGTTCCTAGCTTATCTCTCATTAACATATTAAAAATGAGGAAAATAGCACTGGCCTCTTCTTTTACTTGAAAATCCCCCATTTAAGGAAGCAAAGCTAGAAGAGGCACATACAGAAAAAACTCAACCTAAGAGAATCTGAAGTCCTTGATGCAACAAAGGCTCCCAAGGAGCTTACATGGCTTGGTGATGGCCAGGCTTTCCCGCCAGATAAAAATATATCTAATGAAGTCACAATGCAAATTGATTATGAAATTTTTGTGATTTCATATGAAATTTTAAAATGATTTTAATATTCAGCAGGATAGTTGCCACTCATAAAAAGTGAGGTGAAGGCCGGGCGGTGATGGCGCACGCCTTTAATCCCAGCACTCGTGAGGCAGAGCCAGGCAGATCTCTGTGAGTTCGAAGCCAGCCTGGGCTACCAAGTGAGTTCCAGGAAAGGCGCAAAGCTACACAGAGAAACCCTGTCTCGAAAAACCACAAAGAAAAAAAAAAGTGAGGTGAAATGGAGATAAACTTTACCCAATGGTGAGAGATGTATGTCTGGTCTATTTTCCCCAGAGTACTTGATGCCAATTATACTTGTTGCTTTTGAAATATAAGATAGAGGAGATCAGCACTCAGGAGGCAGAGCCAGGTGGATCTCTGGGAGTTCAAGGCCAGCCTGGTCTACAGAGGGAGATCCAGGAAAGGTGCAAAGCTACACAGAGAAACCCTGTCTCGAAAAACCAAAAAAAAAAAAAAAAAAAAAAAAAGAGGAGATGAATGAACACTATTCAGTGAAAAAGATTATCACAGAAAAAAGGAACTGTTTTTGAATAAATGTTTAAAATGACAAATGAACATTTTCATACTTTTCTGTTCATTATTTCACTCTCTTGACCATAGTTTAAAGAATGCATTTGCTTAACTTCACATGCATGATTACATATTTGTGAAAACCATAATCAAAGGCATTTCCTTCTAATTCTCATATGCAATGGCCACAGGTGAAGATGTAGCAATTTTTAGGATGAGAATTTATGTTTTCCTATTTGTTTCTGTCTAAACAAATGCATCTGTCCTTCAGTTTTTTGTTGACAGAGACCGCTCAATGGCACGTAGTGATCCTTGTGATAAAAGTCAGAGTAAACAATACACACTCTTGGTGCATGCAAATCTTAAAAAGAGATACTGAATCCAAGGCTTTCATGGGGTTCATATTTAACAAAGCTTAGTGCTCTGTGTGCATGTAGTTTTTAAAGCCCTTCAATTTGTTTACTGTAAAAAACATACCATCAGTGTAGAGTACATTGCAGTTCTCTTCGTGGTTCACCAGACCTCTAAATATATCAAAATCAAGTCCAAAAAATGTGAGATTCCTCATAGTTTGATTTTGCAAACTACTGCATAGAATCTTTATAACTTGAAATCACAACACAACTGAAATTTAATGTCTTTGATTCAAATATTTTAACATTTCACATTGTTTTATTGAATACTAAAAAAAATCAGACTTTATGAGCTCTTGACCAAAACAAATTATAAACAGAAAAATCAGTGCTAGTCTGGATGGTATTGAAGAAGCATATTGGTATTGATTTGTCAAAACAGCAATCATAGACAAAAGCCAATAAGTACATTCTACTTTTTGGTACCCTCAAAGTTAGAATTATTTTGAACTTCAATGTCTAAGTTTCAACAGAGAATTTACTTAATTTTAGAGGGTTTATGTTAAAAAGTTTGACTTGTACCAGGGGTAGTAGCAAACCCCTATAATCAAATTCAGTAAGCTGAGGGAGAAAATTGTGTGTTCACTGATAGCCTGAGCCGCATGGCAGGGCCCTTTCTCAAGACAAAGGAATGTGAGATGCAAATACTTGAGAGCACCTATCTATATATCTATATATCTATATATCTTTTACTTTTTATAGCAAATGAGTCTGACTACTACTTCTATAACTAAAGGACATAGTCAAAGTCTCATGCCTGCTATGGAGAGGCGTTGCTCTGTTTTTGATAAGCTCTCACATTTCCTTAAGGACAATCATGAAGCAAAGTTTGACCCTTGAATCTCAAGCTTTAGAATCAGGTATTTCTTGGCTATCTTTTCTTCATCACCTGATCTTGGTAAATTTACCTTAAACAATCCAGTTACTCCATGGCATGTGCTGTTACAAATGCCAATCTTATTCAGAGATATATACATAGGTTCCAACTTTTGTAAGATTTTCTGAGATGGATATTTAGGCATGAACTACTTACAGAATAATGTTGAATGGGTATATAAGTTGACCGGTCAAAATATGAATTAGATTGACTAGATAACAAGGTGGTTGACTGGAAAGAAAAAAAATCAAAAATGAAATAGACCATATACCTTATGTAACAGATGAGGTCAAGTAACTGCTCTTATCTGTAAGTTAGAAGCTTTCACAAAGATGTATGTCTAACTTATTTCCAACAATACAAGATTGTTTCTTTTCACACAGTTCTTTCATTGGCAACAATACACGTGCAATCAATACAGGTATTTATAACAAACAACCGTCAAAGGACAAGAAACCTGCTTTCTGTTTTACCAAGTCCCTGTGAGTATTCTGTTACTGATTTCACTGAGATGTCTGACAATAGTGCTACACATCCTTGCCACAGCCACACATTATGCCCTAGTAGACTTCAGTTATACCATAGGTCAAAAACATTGTTAGAAGTATTTTTAAAAAGACCACATTTGTGATAATTATACACTGTAGAGACAGTAATCATTCATACCCATCATTTAATTGTCATTTTCAAAAGGGAGTATAATATACTTTAGTGTTGGGTTTTTGAATTTTTTTTTAATTCAAGAATATTTCAGTTTGGTTAAGAAAGAGAAGAAACTGAAAACATCTGTCTGACAAAATGTTGCCATTTGGCTGGCCATGAAGGTTTCATGGCATTCCATGAGGTAATCACTTGGTATTTGTCAAATGAAGCAAAGATAAGGATACTCAAATAATCACTCCAATTTAATGTTCATATATATCTATATTGTGAGTGTATTCACAGTAGGAAACAAATGAGTAGATGTTAGAGAGGGAATGTCTTCCTTCACCCTCAGTATTTCTTTAAAAGGGAAAGAATGAAAAAAGGAAGAGATAAAGCTTATTTGAAAGCTTCATTTCCCAGGGCAAATTGAGTGTTTACAAAAGTGAGAATTGCCTAGAAACCTTGGATTGGTCTTGCTTGGAATGAGGACTAAATTTCTGAAGACAAGATACAAACAGCATAGACATGCTATCCATTGAAAACACTGTAGTGATGCTATACAATTGAATAATAATAAAAAGTATTCTTTTTATATATATAAAATGTTTCCCAGATACCAAAAGATCAAATAAAAATCCCTCCCCACCTGCTGTGTTCCTAGATATACTATATACTCAATTGAGAAAAGTATCTTAGCACTTAATCTCAGGTTCACAGGGCTGGAATCAGAGCTCACCCCACACCCTCACACTCACATTAGCACTCATGATTTCCTATAGCACCATATGGCAAGATAGAGGTTTAGTGATGGCTGCAAGTGTTGAATGTATTCTGGTGGAGACCTGGCTGCTGGCAGGCTCAGCACTGGGCACCAGGGCCCTTCTATACTGTAGTTCTTATTCATCTCACAACTGAGGGGTGTTCTGAAGTCTGTATGGCCCTCTACTCTTTTTGGTCTCTGTGTTATCTAACTACTTCATGAAGTCCTGAGAGCAGTACTGTTCCGTCTCTTCTCTTGACACTTAAAAAGTGATGTGTGATGAATTAACCTTAATTTATAGCAAGGTAGCTACTAGGGTAGAGTCTGAAAGAAAGTATTTAAAATACATAGAAAGAAAAAAACTCAGATGCTAACTTTCCTACATCATTTCTACTCTACCTTAGTAACGTAAGCTTGGTCATATTTTGAACAACAGCATCGCACAATAGCTACCAGTAATTTAAAACAACAGTGTTTTATATGAAAAAAGACATACCAGGAAATGACTAAAATAAAAAAGTGAGTTATATTCAGTCTCCATGTAGAGATGAATGTGTAGCTTATTTCATTAAATATCCAAATATTGGTTCCCATAATAAAGACAAGAGAAATGAAGCAAATTCAAAGGCATGATGTATAAGTTATCATGTCCTTGTAAGTACATGAGTTTGAAGAACAAAGCAATGATGGCTCCAGGGAACTACCAGGTCAGGTTAATGTAGAAAGCCTCAGTGCTATCTGCACTTGGCACTTGGCAGCTGGTGATCTAAGATGTGCCCTTTGAGCTTAGACACTTTGTAGGAGTTCTTCCTGTTTCTAAAGGAGACAAGGACCACAGAAACTGCCACAAGTAGCTCTTTCTATGGAGGATTTTGTTTTGAGTGTTCAAAAAAGTAGCAATGACTAAACTTTCCATAACATGGCCAGTAGATGTGCCTGATACTCATTGTTCTCCGAATGTGGGGGAAAGGTTTGTGGTATAATCATATGGTATGCAATCCATCCTTTATTTAAATATAATATTGTATTGAGACTTGTTTCATTGATCTTACGTTTTTGGTATAAAGGATACATTTAAATAACCTCAGTTGCTCAGAATATCTGCCCACCTAGGCAGATGAATGGATCCTTTAGATAAACAATAGGTAACATTTTAAGGAAAAAAACAAAACAATCCAACAAATGAAAAAACCAAAACAAACGATGTTGACCTCAATAGACCAGCATGGCCTCACAGTTGTTGATACTTGGAGTAAAAAACAACATAATGCTCCAGCAGATGCTCAACTTTCAGGGTTCAATAGAACTACAAACACCTTCTATAATTTTCTTAAATAGAAAATATTTTTAAGTGAAAATTAAGTTGAGCGAGAAGACATTAAAAATCCATATTTTTTGAAAGCACTAACAATGTTACTTCTCTATTGAAAACAACCAAAGTATAATGGCAACTAATTATGACACAAAACTTTTGACAGATAAAAGGTAGGTTTCCATCAATGTATTTTCAACATAGGAGACCTCAGATTCCTGTTAAGCAGCTTTGATTAGATTTTTGATGCTCTTCCTCTTCCCTGGGTGGTATTCTATCTATTATCAATGAACATTCACAGATAACAACTTGCAATGTATTTAACAGAAATAACTTACCTCAAGTAAGAATTGTATGTTTACTCTGCATGAAATCAAGCTTTGAAATTTTAACCAAGCTTTCCCCAAACTACAGTAAAAGAAATCTTTTATGTACTTTCAAATACTGTGCCTTTTTATTTAAACAGTGTAAACATAACAACACCACCAATAATCAGATAAAGACTGGGTATGGGAACACTAGTTTCCTTGAATGCCCCATGAAAATGAGGGAAAATAAAACAGACACATCTTCAGGAGGTTTTCAGTTCACCTTAGCAGTGGTAAAAATATTGCTTTATTCCAAATGAACATACAACACAATTTACTATTTGGGGGCATTGCTTGTGAACTGAATAGTCTGGGATTTGTGATTTTCAACAATTTATCCCTTCCATGTTAACCAGAGAAGCCAGTGCCTCTGTCTACACAGAGCAAACTTACTGTAAAATAGCAATGAGGCTGACAAGAAATAAAATGGTCAACTGTTAATTTGATAATTGGCTTATGCCAGTAATTTAAGTAAATGATTCAAAATAAACACATCCTCCATTAATTTGTTTTGTGATACTGATATCAATAAGCCAAAGACTGTCCTTTTCAGTAATATTCACATCAGAAAATGGTGTAGACATTGTCAAGAGTTTTTATAAGACCCCCACCATGCAAGTTACCTTGGTTCAAGAACTCGCTAACCCAAATTATAGTTAATGGAAAAATTTAAAGTGAAAAGATCTAAGAGGGAAAATTTCTTTTGAATATTAAATTCCCTGATGTTTCAGAACAAATTTTAGCAAGCTTTAATATGCACACACATGCACACACACACGTACAAGGAACACATGTGCATACAGCATATGTGCTTGGGTGAGCAAGCCCACACACTCGCACGCTCACACCTGTGCACCCAGGTACACACACACACACACACACAAACACACACACACACACACACACACACAAGCACACACACTGAGAGGTGCCCTTTCAGAGCTTCTAAACACTCTTGAAGAAAAACATTTCTATTAGCATGATTTTAGTGGCACAACGTTGTCTTTTTGTCTCTTTTCCTATAGAATTCTCATGCCTCCCTCTGAGGTTCTGTGCTTCCAAATGACAGAGAAAGATGGCACATGAGAGTGGCTAAGGTTGCCCAGGTTACTCCTGTTTCCATCTACCTTCCTGTTCATGTTCTCCTGCCATTCTTTAAAAATCAAATACAAAGCACTACATTCCTTGACATGACATAAACTGTGGTGAGAGCATTGATGAGTAGAAATTTAGGGGTTGGAACTCAAGAGCCAAATGGCCAGGGCTACCTGCTCACTGGCACATCCACTCTTGGGGTATAGCTCATCTCTTTGAAGCTAGTTGAACACTAGTTTCTTTTCCATACAGACACTGGCACTATGGGACCAGAGGTTGGAATTACCAAATCTTCCAAGAACCAAAGAGGACGGTGTTGGGACTAACTGAAATTGGATACAGAATTCTCCCCAAAAGCTTTAGTGGTAAGCTTTATCCTTCCTGAAACGGTTCTTTCCCTTTAAAAAAATATTTTGTTAAAAAACACTATGATATGAGGGCGGCAGACTATTTGGTTTTTTTCTAAGTAGATGCTCTTAAATTAATGCATATAAATAATTTGTATTTAATTTCCTCTCTTTCCTGTTGAGCAAAGCAGAGAATGCACAGATTCCTACATCTCGAGTCACTTGGTTAACACAGAGTCTCTTTGTATTTCATTTCTTAAGACAAATTGTGCCTCTCGTTCTGATTTGGCTGTGGGACTCAAGGGAAGAAAGGCTGTGTTTTCACTCGCACTGTCCTCAGTCTCCACACTGGCCAGTTCATAGTCTTCTGACCGTCTGGCATCAGTCAGAATCCGGATCTGTTCCTGCACAGTCTCTAGTAATATCTTCACTTCCTGTTGTTCTTCTAGAAGACAATCGCTGACTGGAATACTTGAATTGACAATGTCAGCAGAATAGGAGTTTTTGCACCATTTAATGCTTTTGACTTCAGAAATCCCTGGCATTTGCATGCAGGTTTCTTCTAGACCCACCGAAGGAATGATGGGCACAGAGTTGGCCCTTGGGGATGAATAGCCCACCAGGTCCTTTTGATCCAAGCTATTAAAATAAGGGTTTGTTTCTCTTGAAGGCAGTTGCATATTTATTGATGCGTTTTGTTGGGTTCTTAAGCCATTGGATGTATACCTGAAAAAGATAAACAGAGTCATATTCTGGTCCCCACAGTGCCGCTGAGAACCATACCATCCAAAAAGTACTTTCCACATGCACCATCTCACTGACTTCTCACAGCAACCCCATGAGACGGATACTATGCTCCCACGGACAGAGAAGTAAATTGAAATTCAGATCAGTGAAGTGACTTGCCCAAGGTCACACAGAAAAATAAGTGACAGACTGAGACTCAAACCCAGATCTTCTTACTTTAAGTCCAGGGGTCTTTCAACACACCACAGCTGTATAGGCAGATGGGATATAGTCTTCCTGACCTCTATCCTAGAATACAAAGTAAATGGGGATTGAGCACGTAAGTGTGGCCTTTCCATCGTGACAAACAGGACATCACCATGGCATTACTTCACTCATAACTCATCCACTCTCTCAGCCCTGGGTCTATCTGATTGACTGGTATGGTCACTATAATTGGGAGCCATCAAGAAACCCATTATTGACCATCAGGTATTTCGGTCCTCAAGGCTTCTGCTTTACACAGGGAAGGTAAATTGAACTGCTGTTGGGAGTTTGCCCTGTGGACAGTTTGCCCTAGTGCTTGCTGGCCCATTTCTGAGCCCGAGGACAAGAACAGGAATGCCTAATCCCTCTGCCTGCCCAGGGGGAATATGAAGTGTATTCCATATGACCCTCCCAACGCAGCAGTGCTCCTCGGTGTCCCTGCAGTGAAAGAGGGCACTGATGTTCAGAAATGGCTTGTCGCAAATACAAGTGTTTCATTCCAAGCAACTCAAGGATTCCATGATCTGAGCTTTGAACTGCTCTAGTCTGGTGAGTTTCCTCCTTTGATCTTTCCAGTGTCTGAGTGGATCAGGTGTATTAGACTTTACAGAAAAGTCTTGGGACTCTGTAGGGTACATTTTGTTCTACTTCTTAGTGAGTTATCTTTAAATAGTAAACATGAACATGTAAGCATAAGTCAAATATATTTCATTTCCATGTAGTAGATTTAATTGGCTTGGCTTACACTGTAACATAATAAAAATTGTTTTTTAGATATGTAAAGAATAGTTGCAATGAAATGTATTGCGTAGCTACAAAGAAGTCTTTGCTGTGAGGTCACAGTGGGAGCAGTTTCACCAGGATTGAGTAAAGAGAGGTAAACAGTAGTCATGTCTTTTCTCAGTGTATCCAGTATAGAGTTGGTCACCAATAGAACCTCATCTAATGAACATATTAATGAATGAATATATCTCCAGGGAAAGTACTCTTTTATAGCTCATTAAGTAATATCAGAAATAACAGCTAACATTTGCACAGCGACTTGAAAAAGCACTTTCTTCTCTAACTACCTCATAAAAACATTTTTAGTTTATTATTCTTATATGATAAATTAGTAGAGAATTCCAAGGGGCATTCAAATGACCTGTCCCAAGTTATACCTTTACATAAGCAACAGAATGAGGATTTAAACCCAAGCATCAAATTGTCACTATAAAATTCAGAACTGGATAATGAAGGGACATCCTAAGATAAACTAGATTATCACATCTTTTTGGGTGCTTAATTTTATACAGCCATTCATAAGAAAATTCCTTATGAAATCTTACCCCTGTGTCTTATATGCCAGAAAATATGTCTGATCCATAAGTCAATTCCACCAAAAAGAAAGAGCAAACTTCAGGCCCTCTTGTTTTGTTTTTTGGAACCATAATTCCAGAATATATGAATATATATAAAATATGACCTTCAGATATTTACATACAGAAAAGAGCCAGGAAATGTGACTAGAATAATACTGTATCTACATCAATGTCATCAGGGTAGATCTAAAGATAGAATGTAATAAGCTGTAATGTGATGGTGATACTAATAGATAAATTCTGTTTGGAGAATGTTGAATACCTTAGAGGATGTTTATAACTGATTGCTATAATGATTCAGCAATGTGGCATGGCCAAACAAAAGGCAATTAATGCCAAACTTCAAATGTCCACCTATTCAACCTGATACTGAATGAAGGACTTAAATGAGAGGGAGGAAATCAACTACTCTGTTTCATTTCCCAAATCAGCTACTGGACAAATAACTAGCAATAACTGAAATATAAACTCCTGCTACAGAGTAAAGATATCATTAAATAATAGCTGTCCTCCAAGGTTTATTTAATTTTGAATAAGACACCAACACCATTATGTGATTTAGACTCTCAGACAAACAGTGGTAAAATTCAGTGTAAATATAATCTTAGTGTATTAGTGTATTACAGTGTAATTCATACTACTGGGATACTTGGAGGATGGTGATGCTGTGAGGTTCAAATAAAACAGCTGGGCCATCCTCTTGCACCAGAGGCAAGGGTTACCCTCACTTCCTCCCTGGGGTTGCTGTGAGAGGTTCCAGCTCTGACATTTCAGCAAATGTTTAAGTAGAATCTAAATTTCCAGATGGGAATGTGTCGCAGAAGCTAGTCAGAGTTCTGTGTCCCTGCAACCTCAACAACTCTTTGACAGTTTGATAGTGATATCATTCACTAATCATTATATTATTTTTGACTGCCCTCTCTACCACCCTTCAAAGAAATCAGAGGCCACAAGCATGTGAGTCAAGAAAGGTTGCAATAATTAGTGTCTTTTTGATTTGTCGCAAGCCAGGAGTCAAGCCAAGGACTTAGTTTCTCCAGTTGATTCTTAAGACTCGATTTCTGAGATGTATAGTAGTGTATAGGTAGATAGTAGGTAGATAGAACTGACCATCCATGCAATTGGCTATTCCATTTTACATTGTCAGCCATTGGTGTGTTTTAGCACATCCATTTTCTGGGTTGTGTAGCTGATTTGGTCAGAAAGCTAATACAAAATCTCACTTTTCTCATGACCAATGCCACACTTAGCTGGCCATTTAAACTTTCCTATCATTGCGGTGTCCACCAATAACATCTTCAAAGAATATAAAAAGTCAGATACATCAGGTTGCTAGCTAGATGAGGTGGGAACTCACTATGTTTTGGTCATGACCAGTTTGAAGATGTTAACCTGACTTTTCTGAATCTGTTTCCTTTTATTAGCTTGTAATATATCAGTTAATTGGCCTGACACATACCAGTATAATGCTTTGTACATTATTACCAGGGCTGGCACTGCCCAGAGTTCCAGTCAGAGAAAGATATTCCCAATCTGCTATCTACCCCATTAAAAAGTCCTGCTGCACTAGGGAAGGTCATGTGTTCAAGCTGGGCATACTTTCCTACCCCGGAGAGAAGCCACATACATGAAGCCTAGTTAGCAGACAACAACCATACGCTTGGTAAACAGTAACAGATGGCTGGTGGGTCTTGCAAATTCATTCACTCCCATTTCAGGCTAAGGGTAGATTTGAAGAATGTTAGCTGTGAAATTCTATTACCAAACCCATTTCCAGTCCTAAGAGACAGTCAGTCCCCCAGGAGCAGAAAATAGCTGTTTTTAAGAACTGAAGATGAGATTACTCCCCAAGATTCATTGTTCTGAGGCAGAGTGACTTACAGAGTCAACATTTATCAACAATGGGTGCATATGACACAAAGAAAATGTATGTGGACAGCCAGCTACAGAGATAATTGCCAATCTAGTGTTGACTGAGCCAACACAAAATTACAACCATGCTGACCCAGGAGGGAAAAGACACGGCAGGGAATGAACCCTGTGACCCCTGGAAGGTCTGTGAATGTGTGATTCCAACCACAACTTGCCATAGCTTCTGAGTCTCCTTGCATCAGGAACATTTGAGGTGAGAGCCACTGTGGCCAAGATGAAAAATATTACAGTACACGATGGGTTTTCTAGACACACATTCTAATAGTCACCATAGGGAAGGAAAGTGTGTGCACATTTACATACTTCTGTTAATTACCTTTGATTACTGATAAAGTAGTTACAGAGTCAATATAGGTACAGGCTAAATGTAAACCCCTTGTCACAGGTAAGGCCAAGCAAAATACCAACTGCTTCTGCATCACACATTTTGGACAATTTAGTTGTCAAACCGAATTTGCAGTCACGCCCTAAGTCTGGAGGAATGGTCCTTTTGGAATAACTCCAAAATTACAAGGTATAGCCACAGGCTATTTATATCCTATCTCCTAAGATTCCTTCTTCTTAAAGAAACCTATGTCAAGCTTGATCAGTCAGGAAAACAGTCCATCTATTCCACATCAGGCAGAAAAGAGAACTGCAATGGATCTGAGCTGCACATCCTACCTTCTATGGTCTCAGGACTGAAACAAACGATGTGAAGTAGTTACATGGATGAAAATTGCATAGAAACCCAGTCCAGCTCATTCAGAAAGTCAACTGCTAGACACAAGTAGAGCCCAACTCTGGAAATATCTAGAGTAAATCTAGATTCTTGAAATTAATGATAGCATTGTGAGAATTAATACAGCAAAAACTGTTTCTGTGTATACCATGTGTCTGACCCAGGTTCTTAATACTTCCTTTTTGATATGGCCAATGATATTTGGGAGGTTTAAATCCAAATAAAGCTTGAGTCCAGATGACAACATTTTCTGAAATTGACACAAGTCATAAAGGACAGGTATTCAACTTTAATGATAACTTACTTATCCCATGTATGCTTGAATTGTTTATACCAAGAGCATAGTTGTGACTAGAACCCATTTTGCATTTCACTCACTATACCTTGAGTCCTATGGATGTTGGTGTTACCTAGAGGACATGATGCCTTTGTATTGTAGGCCATACAGCCATGGGGTCCAAAATCCCTGATACCTCTATAGCACAAATAATGAAAACATCTGAGTTCTGAGCATTTCTCTGTGACTTTCTTCTCTTAATATCTACCTAACCCCTACATTCAAGAATACTGGGTGGAAATAGATATCATATTTATGTTATAGGCTATATTTTAGAGTTTTGTTCATACTGCTGACCAGAAAGTTAAATATATTTTTCTATATTACTGATGAAAGGATAATTTAGTCATCCTAAGAAAACTTTTTTTCTTAAAAATAAAAAAAAACCAGTTATATACTAACCTAGTGTCAAACTTCTTTTTTTTTTTTCTTTTTTGACAGGGTTTCTCCCAAGTGCTGGGATTGAAGGTGTGTGCCTCCACTGCCCAGTACTAGTGTCAAATGTCAAACAGTCTCCCTTGTAAGTCCCTTGCTTTAAGACCTACCCTTGGCAAGGTATTGTATCCTGGTCTGGGATCCTTGACTCTTCCAGTTGCTGATATGCTGGTCCAACAATCCCACCCAGTCGACTTCGGGGTGAAGGTGGTGTCCTTCTGAAGGTACTCCTGTGCAGCATCCCACTCCTCTGTCCTGGGCTGCAGCAAGAAGAAATACTCCTGCTAAGTTGGGGAAACAAAACCAAATCAACAAAGCAAAGAGATTATAATAACCTCTAAGACACGACTCAAATGTCTCAGACATTGAATTTATACTGCACATCCTTAAAGTTCTATGCTATGAATGTCAAATATATACTCAGATAAAATTAGAAGTAGCTTAATTCACTTACACTTGGAGGTGCTGAGAACAAGAATTCCCTGTGTCTGGCTTTCTAGCTAAGACAGAAATGGGTTTAAGGGAGCCTCAGGATCCCAGTTCCCCTCCACCCTGATTTCCCAAGCTACAGAGGCTGTCTTCTAATTGGAATAAAAATGCACTTATTAGGCAGTGATGAGAACAAAACACAGAAAGCCCAGAGGGGATTTATGGCAGAATTTCCATTTCTTAGTGATAGGATAAACAGGCTTTACTTTAATTGACATTCTTTCTTTCAAATATGTGTTAAATTCTCAGTTTACCATCCCAGTTTTTATCAGTAGCCAGAAACTAGTTTTGCATTTGAGTTTGTTTTGAATATGCACCTGCTTAGATTTTCTTGGCTGTACAAATCCAAACCTCCCACATGACTGACCATTTGTAGAGGCCATCAAGGACAAAGGCATTCAGTGACTTAACAAAGTGAGCCCTTGTTCATAGACTATATTAAAAGAACTGGATTCTACAAAGATAGATTGGCAAGTTGAAGTTGATCAAAGAGTCCTTATTGATTCCTTTCCACATCCTACTGAGTGAGTTGCCTGTGTTCAAACCTATGTGTTCCATGAGATTGCACGTCATGTAGTCCAAACAGTTCTTCATGAGCATATACTGAGCTTAAAATCTCATGCTGCACCCACGTCATCTGAAAAAAAAAATTACTGCAACTGTATAGGCCAGGATGAAAAATATTCAAAACTCAGCAGATTACTCATGGGGGAAAGCCTCCCAAAGCAATTATACCCCTATCATTCTACCATTTGGGTTTTGTCTCTTTTTCCATCAATATTATCATTATTCGTATTTCATAACTATAAAACGTGTTTAGCCAAAAAACGGGGGATGGCTGGTGTTAGGGAATTACTGTGTGGCTCTGGCTGACATGAAACTTGCTGTGTAGACCGGGCTGGCCGTGAATTCACAGAGATCTGCCTGTCTGTGCTTCCTAAGTGCTGGGATTAAAGGCATGCACTGCCATACCTGGTAAATTTTGCATATATTTTACTGGGAGTTTGAGAAATTGATACTTGCGTGCTCACAGCCATCTTGGTGGTTCTGTTAAGGTGCCAGGTCAACATTAACTTCTCAATTTTGTGCAGACAGCAAATGATGTCAGTCACGATATTTTAGTTGTTAGCCATGTCATCTGGTATAGATTGAATTCCCCAAATGCTAACAACATGGTCATCACATTCAATATTAGACAACATCTTTAAGAAGCTCTTGAACAGTGACTCTCTTCCTCTCCCTCCACTCTGTCTATTCACATACGAATTAGGATCCAGGGTTTGGGGGCTTGCACCATAGTGAGCTGCATTTGGGTATAAATCTCAGATCTCTCTGCTGCTAGAAACATGATGCTAAGGAAGACAATTGTGCTAGAATCTTGGAGGGAAATAAGAGTCTCTTTAACTTGGACCAGTTGAGGAGATTATAAGAGGCATGGTCAGTGGTCATTACTTGGGAGGAAAAGAGATGAAGCTACACACTACATTAATGCACCTCAGGCCACTAACAATAGGAAACCATCATTATCAAGGATAGGGAGCACTTTCCAGAATAGAGGCAGTATTGGAAGGACCAAATCAGGTGGCAGGCTCTGTGACCCCAGAAGACCAGAGTGGGGCATGACAGAGGCAGCGAATGGAATGACTATGACCTCATTTCCCCAGGCCTTCCATTCCTCACCAGTACCTCTGATATATCAGAAGCCAGAGGACAGGAAGTCTGAAGGTCACCTGGTAGATAAGGCTTTTCAGAGAAAGTGATTTGAGTGTGAATGGAGGAGGGAACAGGCCAAAGCAAGGTATGTGTGTGGGCTCACATTAGAGATGAAAGAGTTCAAGTACACTAAGTGTCCTACATGAGGTCAACACATGTGAGGTACACAACATCATGTGTTCTATGCATTACTGTCCCATAACTGGCAATACAAAGGCTTATCTGTGTCACTGGATGCTCTGGTCTCCCGTCACTGTTGGCAACCTATATTGATGCTATTGTGAGCAAGTTAGATTGCCAAAATATAATACAATAAAATGATATGCCTCAACAGTTTTTTTAAACAGGTAGGTTTTTTACTAAACATTAGAAATAACGGTTTCAGATTAATAGCTTTGTTTCATAAATAAGGCATCCAAGGGAGTCATATTTTCAGTGCACAACAAGAAATTAATTATTCATAGCTTGCTGAACTGTCAAAACAAGGTCTACCAGTGTGAAGTAGTGACCCATCTTCAAAAGCAGTTGTAGACCTATTGATCAATCAGAGATTCAGGCCTTCTAACCCAGGGACATTCAGGAAATTATGGAGTGGTTGGAAGGATATATAAATCAGTATACAGGTTATCAATCATAAAGCTGTTTAGTCTATTGCATGTTTTAAAAAACAAAAGCTATGATGTATTAAACTATAATTTCAAGTTCTAAAAGCACTTCATAAATCAACCCTTCCCCATCTATCAGCATACATGCTATGTCAACAGATACTGCAATGTCATTGAACTAACAAAACAAAACAAAAAAAACAAAAGGAAGTGTCTTTAAAGACACTCATTTAATCTTGGAGTTCTAGAAACCACGATCAAAGCTGAGGATGGGAGACTGACAAAAACTAACTGGACACAGTGGTGCTGTAGTTCCAGCACGGCAGAAGCTATCATTTAAAAATAGTGAATTCAAAATATTTTTGCTATAATATGTTGCAGAGTGATATTATACTATTTTACTTGACAGGGTAGATAACTACTATAATACATTTCAGAATAAGCAGAGGATGATACTGTTTTGGAGAAACTATTTGCCTTTTAAAAGGCTATTGATGTTGGACTTCATTTCTCTAATTAAGGCAGCTTCTATGAGGTCAAGCAGAGTAAAAGGCTGTTTTAACAGGAATTATCTAAATGCAAGTGATGACATACTGCAGACTTGCCAATAATAACTGATGCAAACTATTTCAATCCTATGGTAAAGATACCAAAATTATTTTCTTTGTCAAATCCTAGGCACCCTAGAATCTGGCTACTAAAGAGGTATGAGAATAAACACCACCATCCGCTGCTGGGGTTTAGTGGGCTCAATGTTAGAGTAACTGAAAGTCTCATAGGAAATACAGCCAGGAAAATAGTCTTTCGAAGAGGAGAGCAGGAAGTCAGCTCCTCTGTTGTGCATTTCTATCTTGCTAATGTACAAAGCAAACATTATCATCTATTGCTAGAAACAATTGATGCAGCTTTAAAAAGTTTATTATATATATAATATACATACATACATATGGTTTGAAAATATTAAAAACTGCTTATTACTAAAGAAAAGAATGTTCAGTCTTTGGACAACTTTTACAGATTAAAGATATTCATTTTAGTACACACAAACATGATGTATACTCTAGTATTAGTTCCAAATCCACCCTTTGGTTTGGACTATATATCATTGATTTTTAAAAATAAATTCCTCATGTGTAACCCACAACCATGTGAATGAAAAGATGCTGGAGAGCATGCCCAGCTTGAGAATTTCCTGTGATGCATCAATTGACTTTGTAGCTGGTCTTCACCTCCAAATGAATAGTTTCTATGATCAGCTTACATGCACACACACAAAAAAGATGGCACTCCTCACATAAGAGGATATCTTTCAGGCCCAGAGAAGGTACTTTCCAGAATTTGTCTCTGAAAACTTCTCTTTTGTGAGGAACATTTGGAACACTTGGTGCATGTCACATCAGCTGCCTAGAGGAGAATTAGACATTAGCTTTGCAACCAGTGGCAAGGAAGACTAGGGAAAAAATCAAACTTTTAATAGTTTTTCAGAGTGCAATTGCTTATTCACTGGTCTGTGCCTGCAGCTCTGATGAAAGCTAGTAGTTCCTTTATGCTTTTGTAGAGAGAGTGATGCTGCTGAGAAAAATTGAAGAATTTGCTTCCTGGCTATTGGCTGCCTGAACATCACCTCCACAGATAGCCTGTTATATGGAAGCAAGAGCAATCACCACTATGGGACTTGTGGATCCTGTGGCCATCCTCTGGCGTGTGTCAACTTCTACTGTGAACTCACCCACTCCCACCATGACTAGCTAACAGTACCTGTGGTGCTTGACAAGCTGGCTTCCTCTGTCAGGAGAAGGGACCTCAGGGAACGACTGGGGACCTGCAAAACTCGACTCCATTATTTTCTCCAGTGCAGTCACAGGATGTCTGTCCGCCTTTGAATACTGTAGGAAATCACATGCAGAGTTGTGAGCCATGGGTACATTATGAGAGGTGTGCTAGCAACACAAGAACTAGGCATTGAGAAGTCCCAGAATGACAGAAACACTATGCATTTCCTCCCTCCCTCCCTCCTTCCCTCCCTCCCTCCCTCCCTCCCTCCCTCCCTCCCTCCCTCCCTCTCTCTCTCTCTCTCTCTCTCTCTCTCTCTCATATAAGAAAGTAAACAGATATCAAGAAAGGAGAACACTTATATTTTAACCAAAGAGCCCATTTCTAACCAATTGGTAGAAGATTATTAGAGTCTTATTTATATTTACATAAATTCCAGGAATAACTTGGGAACAAAGAACTAGGGAAACATTATGACAACAAGGAAGGGGGAAGAAAGAGTCCAAAGGTAACATTTGGGAGAGTACAGAAATTCCTTCCATAAATCTCAGTTTTAGATCACATGTAAAACTTAAGAGCATCTAATTTCAATTTGGCTTAAGGTTAGAGGTAAGAAGATGGGAAAAGATTAAGGAAAAAAAAGTATGATTTAATTTTCTTTATTTTGGTGCTGAGACTCGGGACCTTGCACATGCTTTATTATGGCATTATAGCCCTCAGTCCTAGAACATGACAAAAAATAAAACTGCCTCTCTGGTTGCTGAAAGTAAAGAGTTATGAATGCGATTAATTTTTGGCACTGGTGGATACACATCACAATGACTAGGATATAAGAAATGTAAAGAAAGGGAAATTAAAGAAAGCATTATTTATGCAACAGAAACTATTGAAGCTGGTATATAACAAGACAGAATGGTACACTGGAGGGGAAAATTGCTGTGACGAATGTAAAAACCTCAATGAATAGGAGAACTGAGTTGCTAGATTTAAGCATTAAAAGGCAAATTCACACACCAACAATACATTCAGCCATCCGACTTCTGAAGGAGCTTGTTTACAACAGCAGAGGAAAGATCATGAGACAGTGGTGATGCCTGCCTGTAATCGCAGTACTTGATAAAATGAGACATGGGCCTGATGAGTTTGAGGCCAGCCTGAGTAGCATAGTAAGACACAGTGTCAAAAACAAAACAAACAATAAAATAAAAATCATGCTAGATGGATAAAGACATTACTTGGAAATTATGGGGATAAAAATGTATAAAAGCAATATCAAGCAAAATACAATTTTGTATTTCTACACAAAATTACTTTTAAAGATTGATATTTCGTATGAAGAAAAACAACAAGTAATAAATATTTATAAAATTTCTCTACTTTAAAACAGCTTCAAAAGTACACAATACAGCTAATAGCACAGCATAAAACCCTGGAGGAATTTGGGCATGTTGACAGCTTTTATTACATGATAAACAAATACATGTAGCACTGTCTGAAGAAAGAGCATGGGATTCAGGAAGACATAGTGAGGCTGCTGTTATTCAAGAAAATAGAGTAAATTTGCCATCTAGTTTTGTTTTTTTAAAGCCTAATTAAATAACTATATGTAAATAAAATCACAAATATATTAGAGAAATGGACTGGGTTAATTTTTAAAAGGTTTTCTTAATAACAAAAAATAACATAGATTTTGTTAACTTAATTATAATAGACTATTACAGAAGAGCATACTAAAGAGATTCTGTAAGTTAAAAGAATCTGTGTAGCAATGAGCATAATTATGGGTAATGATAAAATTATAAAATCAATGTCCCTTTCAGATTTGGATGAATGAACTTTTTGAATGAGAAAGTAGTTTATATGACTGATAATAATTTTCTCATAGCCTTAAGGGACAGAGATGCTTTTTACTAGGATGCAACATCTAGAAATTAAAGCAGGAAAATGTTTTTATTTAATAACCACAGCCAATTACCCTAAGTGGAAAAAAAAGAATTTTTAATAAACAAATGTCTAAGTATAAACCTGGGGAAAAATATTTGCTATCCCCACCTAGAAATGTGTAATATTGAAAAAAACTACCCAGAACCCAAATGGAAAAATATGGAAGGTAGAATGTCCTTGTTTCCTCAATTGCAATCAATTTGTAATAGATTTAGAATGAAAATCAGAGGGACATCTTGAAGCAAAGATCAGCCAACTGTTCCTGAAGAATCTTCATTTTCTAAAGAAATCATTGTAAGTCAGCAACTCATTCATTTTGTAAAAGCAGTGTATTTCCAAGAGAGAATTTGAGCCATTAGTTCAGTCTGTTTGAATCCTAAAATGGGAGCTCTGTCCAAAGTGCTGAATGAAATCCACTTATTAGCTGGTTTTGCTTATGGCTAGTATTTATAATGCATGCTTATTCAGGATATTGTTATATTACACTTGTTTAAAATTCATGACACTTGGTCCAGTAAGTACAAATTTCTTTTCATAATGTTATTTTTAGAATGATTTTCTCTCTTCGTATTTTATTTTAATAACCGAATTTAGCCCGCAATGCCTGCACTCTTCTGGTGAGATGGGAGATGGAGTCAGGAGCATCTCTGCAAACATATGGGCTGTCTTGACTAGTGCACACAGCAATAAACAACAAAAGAGAGACTCTGTCTCAAAACAAGGTGAAAGGCAAGGAACAATACCTAAAATTGTCCTCCAGCCTCCATACATATCCCATAGCATGCATACACATACAAGTACACACTTCATACAACACACACAAATTTAAAACAAGATGATCTATTTGGTCCTTGTGTGGTGGCACATGTGTTTAATCCCAGCAATTAGGAGATGTAGGCAGGAGGATCTCTGAGTTTGAAGCCAGCATGGCCTACACATTGAGTGACCCAGTCCAAAAAGAAATGACCTATTTAATTGTACACCTATTCTTCAACCTGTTATGCCCATTCTATTTAGTAAAATCTATATGTTCTACTGAAAAACAAGAAGAAAATAACAGGATAGTTTGCAGGGAAAATGTAAGCAACAAAACTCATGTCAGATGTTAGGATGATTTTAAAAATAGAAAGCAGTAGATTTGTTGGAAGAGGAAGACAATATATAAAGATGGATTGTATACTGGCTAGGGAACCTCAGTTAAGAAAATGACTCCAAAAGATTGGCTTCTTGAGAAAGCCTGTGATACATTTTCTTGACTGATGGTGTATGTGAGAGGGCATGATTCACTATGGACACTGTCTTTGGTTTGCTGGTCCTGAGCTGTGTAAGAAAGCAGGCTCAGATAGTCATGAGCAACAAGCCAGTAAGCTGTGTTCCTCCATGGCTTCTTCAGCAGTCCCTGCCTGCAGGTTCCTGCCTGTTTGAGCTCCTGCCCTCACTATATTTTAAAATGAACTGTGATATGGACATATAAGGGAAATAAACTCTTTATTCCACAAGCTGCTTTTGGTCATCGTGTTTTATTGCAGCAAAGAAACTCTAACTAAGACATTAGTAATTAATATTTGAATAAAAGAATATGTACTCATCTAGCCCTAACTTTTAAAGAAAGGAGGTTTCTTAGTCACTGTTCTATTACTGTGAAGGGACACCATGACCAAGGAAATTTATGAAAGAAAGCATTTAGTTGGGTTCTTGCCTAAACTTTTACAAGGTTAGTTTATTATCTTCATGGCAGGAAGCATGGTAGCATGCATGCAGATGTTTGAACAGTAGACTGGAACAGCATGCCTGTTCCATAGGCAGAGAAAGAGAGAACCTGGGACTGGAACGGACTTTTGAAATCTCAAAGCTCATCCCCAGTGGCATGCTTCCTCCAAAAAGATCATACCTACTCCAACAAGGCCATACCTTCAAATCCTTCTGATCCTTTCAAATAGTTCAACTCCCTGGTTAGTAAGCACTCAAATATATGAGCCAATGGTGGCCTTTCTTACTCAAACCAACACAAGGCAGTACTTCACAACCACTATATCACCTTGTGATTCATTATTATTCAAGATATTTTGAGATTGTGAAAAGATACATGTATGTTAATTTATATCTCTATCATAAGTTATCAACAAAAATAAGAGACTATTCTCACTGCACCAGTGAGCATGGGAAAAAATATGAAGACGTTCTCTAGTAATTCAGTATTTCCAAATTTCATAACTTAGTGAAAGTAATCAACTTCTTTAAAGATAAAAATTATCAAATTGTACAGAGGAAAATAGTGTAATAATAAAAGTCTTAGACTTGCTAAGGAAATGGAGTTATATTAATAGCATTAATAACATTTAAGTGTCTGGAGGTCTTTTGAAGCAATGCTGACTCTGAGAAGAGGAGCACATCTTACAAGTATGTCACAGTGCACCTCTGGGAGATGGAGCAGGAATACAGCCTTAAGCAACTCTGGAAACAAGGGGGTCCTAAACATTAAAGTGAGAACTGCACATAAGCGCTATTTAGATGTCAAACATATGAAACAGGTGCAATATGAACTTCTGATCTTACTGATATTTGTCCTGTGGAAGAAAAATATGTACATGGATGGGGGCAGTGAAGCCAAGTTTTTTCCTAGTGCATTGGGTGGGGATTGTACAAAAGGTAGTGACTGATTGGTATTAAGAGAGACATCAATATGAGGTAATATTTAGCCAAATTTAGGTACAGATGGTTACATTAAAAAATTATAGTCGTGTGTTTGTCTGTGGTCTGTTTGCCAAGAGGGCCTATAAGCAAAACCATTTCATTGCCAAGAAATACTTGTAGCTAGCATATCTTGTTTTGAACAGCGTTCTGTAATTAAAGGTATGTTATTAGTGGGAAAAAGCCTGATTCTATGATTAGGCCAGATTATCTACAGAATAAGCCTGAAATACCCTGCAGTATTCAACACAAACACTTCAAAAGCTGATCAGTTGACAGTATCCAAATGACATAGGCAACTGAACTACTGGACAAAGCCAAAACAGCCTAAAATCATATTGAAATGGGCATGTAAAACCTGTATTTGGTAAAAACACACAAACAAAAATCTCACCTTGTCATTTGAGCTTATCAGGTAAATAAAGTCAAAAGAAAAAAATCCTGTCCTCTCTCTTCACTCTGTTCCTGTCTCCATTATTTTGGGGGTACCTGCTTATCTCTGCACATGTTCAAGGAGTGTTTGTTTAACTTACTTCATTTTACTCGGAGGCTAAAGGCACAGGGATAAATCACTGTCTTAATCCTGCAGTCACCTTGGACTTCACAAGCAGAAGAACCCATGAGACAGACCCTTCTTTTGCACATGCAGGTCCTTATTCGCTAGGGTAAGGTTATCCCCTGGACAAGAGTCAATCCTATCAAACAGCCATGACAAACAGAGAGCCATGACATCCGACAGAGAGCCATGACAGCAATAAGTCTTCTTTGGATTGTCTTGATTGTGTCAGAATTGACACAACAGTCCTAAAGGCTACACAAGAACCAGGACCACTTATCCATGTTCTCGCACAATTTTTCTTTTGAATTTAATCTTAAAGTTCATACCTGTACCTCCATGGCTAATGTGGGATAACTGGGTTCATTTATTCATGTAGCAATATAGCTAGATTAAATAAATTTCCCTTTTTACTTTTTTCACCCATCTCTTTAATTAGCATATTGAATAAGGTGGCCATGCCAAGCTTATCCTGTTTCTGGAGCATATAATTCCCCCTAAAAAATCTCTGGTAATAATATTTAACTCTTTGCATTATAAATCCATGTATAAAATAGCTGTTTATGGGTTGGTATAGAGATTATAGAATAAATAAATGAGTGGATGAGAAGAAACCAAACACTGTTCAGAATATCCAAATGACTCATGCAGGTTTTATATAATCAGGAAAAAAATATACCTTCTTATTCATTATGTGTGAGCTACATATGACCACTTTCATATTCTATAAAGAAGATGGGGAGAAAGGAGTATCTGAATAGTAAGAGAACTTGAAAAATACAACCTCAGAAACACAGCAGAGTAACATCAGTGCTGACTCATCACACTGCCAGTGTACATTCCTGATGTGAAAAAATGGTGCTTTTGCATGGACAACAACTTCAATGTCACCATAAGAAACACACCAAACAAAATCCAAGGAAGGGAAATCCTGCAAAATCTTGACTAGTACTACTCTGAACTGCCCTGAGTAGTAGAGCCATGCCAATGCTTACAAACTGACAAGACTAAGAGAAAGCTAAAATGTGTGACAACTATTGAAGCAAGGTTGTTCCTGGGTGAAGCTACAAAATAACAAACAAACAAACAAATAAACAAATAGTGAGGAATAAATAAATAAAAAATAAATGGTGAGGTAAGAATCTCTTATTTTAGTCAATTGTAGGATTCATTTAATAATATGACTTAGTAAGCATTTACCAGTATTGAGTTTTAAAATTTTAACAACTGTGGCATTACAGTATCCATTGCTAAATCATATTTTCTATTATGACAAACTAAGCACACAATATATGAAAATTTTATCAGTAGTATCTTCTTGATTTTTCTGTAGATCAAAACATACTCTAGAGGGAATACATAAAATGAAAAAGAACAAAAGACACATATGAGCACACACAAAACATCTAGAGACTAGAGGAGGAATTCATTCTCTCCTTGGCTTTCTAGCTGTCTCAGCTGAGGGCCATTAACATTCACAGCACTATCTACTGGACAGTTCGTCTGTACCAAGCCTTCCTACAAGGCAGCATAACTGCCCAGGACCAGAGCCTTTGGGCATGTGCTCTATACTAATAGTGTTTATTGTAGTTTCTCCTATTGCTCTTAGGAGAAGCTAAGACCTGCATGTGGATGGTTTTACCTATCAGATCTGTTCTCCAATGATGTTTGAGTGCTCTGGTCAGCAGCCTGTCTGGATCTCCCTGTGAATATCCTCTAGGATGTCACAAAGTTTGGCAATAGGCTCCAGGCACTCTATTTGCCTCAGACCCTGATGGTCTTTGTTTATGTTTTCTTACAAACTCATTTTGTAGAAGACCTACAATGCCTTTTAGTAGTGAATAAGGAGACTTAGTCATCCACTCACTGACCCTCAGCATGAACCTGAATGATTTACTTTTCAACACAATGTAGAATCTTGGGGGAAGCCCTCATCCTAATCACCCTCCTGTGTGGAGTGCTCCCTGTGGGCACAGAGCCCTCCCACCGCCATCTGCCCCCTTGCTGCCTTGCTCCTAACAAACTGCTGGTGGTGCGTTGGAATCAATAGGCCTGTCAAATTAAGCAGGCTGCTGTAGGTAGTAGAGCAATGACATTGTTGTTCCCAGGCCTGGTGCTTGCGCGCAGTGGGAGCCGGGAGGTTAAATGAAAGCTGGGCTTCTGTTGGAAAGCAATGTTGACAGAGCAGATAATCACCTGTTCTGGAACCCCAGGCCATGAAGGCAGGAGGGAGGGTGTTTGAAAAATCAGTTTTAAATGTATGTCTTTCCACTCAGTTCCTAGCTCATCTCCAGATGTGTCAAAAGTACTTTATTACCAGTATGACTCAGGTGCCTAGAGATGGAAAGCTGAAAGGTTATGCCATATTTTCAAGAGTCATTTTTTAATGTAAGTAATTAAAAGCAACTTGCCTATTGTTGCTTTGAGAATTTTTGTGCTTGTGTGCCTTAATAGGAAGAACTCTAACAATTTTCTCCAGAGTTCCTCTAAAGCAAAATATTATAACTACAGCCCTCTTGCAGACACAAGGGACAACAGGCTCCCTTTCCATCTCCCTCCTTAGCCAGATGCCTCTGAGCTACTGCTCCAGGCTACTGCTTCATCTTGCAGAGAGCTGTTTTCATCTACGTATTAATGCCCCAGCCTTCCTGCTAGAGGCTTTCATAGCACTCCTCAGTCCACTGGCTGTAGGTGTCAGCCCACCTTAGATCTCACATCTGAGGGGTTATTATTTAGTAGCTATCACCTGTAGTAATAAGCAAATGCCCTGAGTACAGGAGCATTTCATCCATGATGGGAATTTTTAATCATTATGAGAACTCATCATGTGTGTGCTGATATTATTAACTATTTAATATGTATGTGAATGTAAAGATGAATACATGAATCAATAAGTTAGTACTTGATATGCTGAGCAACAACTTAGGTTTCAGGAAGAACTACTCAAAAGTAATAAACGTTTTAAAGAAATGACTCCTGGCTTAAACCTATAAGATATGTCAATGGCTTCAACTTACTCTCACCACTCAATTCAAATATCACTGCCATGGAGCAGGTTTCAGAACTCCCTTTGAAATTATTCACAGTTTTTTTTTCTTATTTTTAAGTAGTCATGTTAAAAATTAGGATAAACTTTCATATTGTCAGAAAAACCAGGCCCTACATAGTGAATATAAGCCCACTGTGCTACCCAGAGGTTGAAAGCAGCTCAACAAAGGTCAGGTTTGCCGGTCACACATTAACCAAGCCTCATTCTTCTACCCTAACAGGAATGACTCCTGTCACAACCCTTCACCACTACCTCTGTAACGTCATATAAGACATATACTATCTAAGATTGTTTCCTTGGGATGCAGGAGCTACCCTTCCCTTGGATACCATTAAAATTGGACCCTTTGCCTCATTTGGTGCAACTAAATCTTCCTACTTTAGACTCTGGCTATATCACCCAGCTGCTACATTAATAAACCTCCTAAATGAAGGATGATTCCACTTAAGGCTGTTTATCTCCAATACCTTTTCCTCTCCCTACTCAAACCTAATACATACATGTTTCTACTATTAGCCTGTGCACATTCTGAGGTCACCAACCACTGGTATTGTTTCACTCACAAGTAAATATTAAATAAGTACTATTGAATAAATACACTCCTAACAATTATAGCAGATGGGTTAGGCATTGCATTCTTTATTCTTACATTTTAGTGCTCTTTGTTGTCTTTTAACTGACATGGCAGCATTATAGACCACTAAAGGAATCTTCTCATTCTGATCAAGAGAATGGATGGGTAGAAAGAGGCCTAACAGCCAATTGGGCAGATTAATCATCTAAGGGACCACCCCTCATGAAGGCACTGCTACCTTAAGCCATGCTAAAGCAATAAGGGAATAATTATCCCTTTAACAGGATAACATACGTTTCCTTTCCAAAGTTCCCATCCTCTAGCTCTGTTACTTAACAGAGCCAAGCTATGGCTTTTGGTTAGTCAACCCACTTTTGAGAATGATTCAGAGAACTGGAACTTTCCTTTTTATTTCCATCTCTATGCTAAGCATGCTTTACCTACTCTTTCAGAGTTCACTGTTTTTCCAAAGGCCCCCTCCCGCTATAAGGCTGCATGTCCATCATGTGGCTGACCTCCATTTGGGCCTGCCTCTTCTCAGTCTCTGCCTTCTAGGCAGTGGCTGAGATTTATGTTTGTCTGCTTCATCATTTTTTCTTTCAAACTCTAATAAAATTATACTCAAGTTACCATTTAGGTCTGTACTTAAGTTCTCTTATTAATGAGACAAAGGCCCCCAAGAGAGGACCCTGATTTCCCCATAATTCCTATTGAATGATACTTTCACCCATAAACCTGTCTTTAAAGTGGCTATATAATTTTCTTACCTTTCTTTGTGGTTACGAATATGCTTTCTTGGTTTTATGGGAGAACCAATATCCTCCCTTTTAATGACTATCTATCTGATCCTTGAACTCCTCTGAGAAGTTTCACACTATTGTCTCGATGGCTCTGGAGGTCATAACTCTATCCTCAGTGCCTTCTCATCCAGGACAGAACTAATGAGAATAGTTCAACTTTAAGTCACAAAGAATCTACTTATAAATGGAGGCAAAGGATGTCTGCTTCTGAGTCACTGCAGGGATAACCAACTCTCATCTGTAGCCAAAGTTCAATGTGTCTAGAATATCATGTGATATCATGTGACTATGTGTTTCATCTCCTGTTAAATGACTGTCGAGTTAAATCTTTCACATGAATATTTCATGAAGTGAAGGGATGCCAGACACAGATAATTTATTTGTTAAACATTGCAATTTGCAAAGAATTTTTGAGTAGTTAACCTGTACTTCAAGATTTGCCCAATATCATAACCAAGTAGCATATAGTGGATTCAAGTACCCTGTTACCTTCTTTGGGATGGAGATAAATGTCCAAATGTTCACAGGAAGAAAGTGGTAACAGCATTAGAGGGTGGTGTTCACAGGTCTCCAATGATTACATTTATAACCAGAGCATAGACTCTGAAAATCTGTAGCATCCCTGACATTTTGGGAAAGAGAATTTGGGGTTATGGAAGGTGCTCCCGCATTTGAGGATGTTTTCAGAGGCCCCAGTTTGTGGCCAGTGCATTCCAGCACCACTTTTCTTCCAAGACTTCCAAGTGTTCCTAGACTGTGCCAAATGAGAAAGAGAGACAAACCACCCTCTGTTGACAGCCCAGGAGAGTCCATTGCCTTATGTAGATGCACGCTTGCATTTGAGACCCTTTACTAGTGTGCTCATGGAAGTGACTTTCCCAAGCTCCCAACCCATTTCACTCTTCTGTAGGTGATTCCACAGATGTTAAACAGCCTTACAAGTCAGTGTACTCCCACTGCAATCTCTCCCCCACATGAACTTGCTGCTACAAAGAGATGGGAGGTCACCTGTTGTAACTGTGTAGTCTTATAGTTCTCAACATTCTTACAATGAGCCAACCCCCACCACCACCACTTTCCCTGGAATCAGAGGCCACCTGGCTCCAGGCATATAATATAGCTTACTTACTAAGCTTGGTGTTTGGGGTATGGGACCTCCCTCCTCTCCTAGGAATCTTTGAAAATGGACACAGGGTACCACTTTTAGTCTAGGTAGAATGGAAGTATCTCTTCATAACCCTACTGTACTATACACATTGAGTTAATATATCTCCTAATATGTTTCTTACCCTGAAGAGCAATTTCTCTCTTTCTCTCTATGTTTACCTATCCATCTTAATGGCACTCCTCTCTTGGTTGTAAGAGGGAAACTCTCTTTGCATATATGGTCTTTTTGTGTGTTTTAAATATATTGTTTTTTCCCAATCCTCTCCTACCTCAAGGTTTCATCAGAGTCTGAAGACCTTTTTTTCCCAATAAACATTACTCCTCCAGAGCAATTATGTAACAGATCCTTTCCAGAGCAGACTACTTGTACTACACTCATATTTAACAATGTATCATTGACATTGATATCTCCTCATTTTTCTTGCCAGGAAGAAAAAAATATATGTGTATGTATATATGATATGTATGTATATATGATATGTATATAGATTATATATATATATATATATATGTAAACTTATAAGGCAAATGTGTTTTCAAATTACCTCTAGCACCTTTGCATTTTAATATTAAACCACCTAAAACTTCTAAAGTCTTTTCTATGGTTCTAGTCCTGCAACTGCATAGACTCCCTGCATACTTCCTTTTATGATTTTTCTAGAATAGCATTGAAGTAACACAACTATTCCTTTTGCAGGAATAATTAATATCTATTTTCCAGTCACTGTTTCCTCTCAACTTACAGTGTGAAAAATTGCAGTCAAGTTGCTGTTTGCTTCTTGCAATAAAACTGTGAGCCAAGTCTGTGAGCATGCAATCCACCAAAGATGAAATTTGACCAGAAATAGGTAGACAGAGATTATTCTTCACTATCAAATAAAGGAATGCAAATTTCAAAGAATTCAATTTCCCACTTGAATTTAGCACAGGAAATGTTGATAAGGATTTTACAAAACTGGCAACCACCCACATCGCTTCCTAGGGTTGAAGTTGACATGTCCCTGTGGGAAGAAGTTTGTTCACCTCAATCTAGTATAATTAAAAGGACCTGTACATTTAATCCCTTGAACGGCAGGCAGCCAGCAATGTGTAGGATGCAGTCACTGGGTATATCTAGCTCTTCCATGCAAACTGCTCTCCTTTCATGCGGATTCATCTCCAGGTCTCTCAACCTCTGTTCAACCGGTTGCCCTGGTTATCTCCTGTAACTCTACTGAAATGCCATATAAGTGGAGGACTGCCAGAATTTATGACCCCCAAATGCTTCTGTGCCATAGAGACTATTTTGAGTTAAAGGTCACTGAGAACAATTGAAGACAGGAAGAACCCTATAAGTGGGGCAGATTCCACATGTACACACATCTGGCTGTGCTCCACAAGGAGAAAAAGCCTTTCAACAATTCTTACCAAAAAGGAATACACTGAAATCTGCAAAACAAAACAATAATCCCATATTGTTCCTGCTTATATTCCCATAATCTGCCTTCCCCACCTAGAAATCCCAAAGCTCCATTTCCTTTAGCATAAAATGCTATTTAAGCCTAAATTCAAAACATCCCTTTGTCTCATTTACTTTGGAGTATTCCATATGTTGGATTTGTGATGTATTTACATATCAAACTCTTTTCTCTGATTCATCTCTCTTCTGTTTAGGGCCTAGCAGAGAGAACATAATAGTGAAACAAACATTTTTTTCCACTCATGTCCCTTTTCTGTAAAACAATGGTGATGATACAAGAAGATGCCATCTACATATCCTCTAAAGCCCAGAGGAAATGATACAGTAGAGACTCTTTGTACCCTGTGTCAAGACAAAGATCTCCTGGGTCCTGTAGGCTACAGAGGAGAGGTGTAGTGGTCCTAAAATCATATGTGATGAAGGTCTTTCAAATATTGTGAATCCTATGGATAACTCATTTCTTCACTGTAATTTGAATCATAATATTCAAGTCAGGGGAAGAAAAGGGAGACACATGGATGAAATTTCCTTTTAATGTTGCCATTAATAGTAGAGAGAAACTGCATGCTTATTACAATGGCTGGATGAGGAAACTGTCATGAGGTCACTTTGTGGACAGTTTTGCAGCTATCTCAAATGAGTGTGTGGCAATCATACAGAAAACAGACCTGACTGCTTTCCATTAAATCTAGCCTATGGGCTATAGAAACTATAGCCTTTCTCCAGGTATGCTTTGATCAACCTGTTGTACAAATACTAACTTCATTTTCAGTCATTCATTTCTGCTTTCCTGCAATGTTTCTTCTCCCATAAAGCACCTGGATCAAAACAGAACTCAAGAAACTTGAAAAGCCTTTCAGATTTGTTCTCACCACACCTGATGGCAGGTCCTTGGCTTCCTTTCCCAAAGCATTTTCTGAAAAGGACTCATAATTATAAATGTGGATCTCCTAAGCTCAAAAACTGTTCTTCATGAGGACCTAGAGGCCAGTCTTTGAAATGCAATCATCAGGAAGGGTAGAGGCTCTGTGTCCCAGCCTTGTGGGAAGGTAGATTTCTGATTCCAGTACTGGCTAGCCAGCAGACACAGCTGCCTGATGGCATTTACACTGTCCAACCCTTTGCACGCTTAATTCCCTGCCTCTGATTAAGCCCTTGCTCAGCCTTGTTTCACTACTTGCTTCCTCCCTTTACAAGGCCTGGTCACTGCTGAACCTATTGAAGTTAAGTATAGTTCATGCTGGACCCCTTTTCCTATTCAATGTTTCATTACTGATTACAGTCTATCCCTGCTGCTTCTGCAGGTGTCTGGCTTTGTTTATTGTTCATAGGGCCAGTTGCTAAGGAACTGAAATCCTCATCATGGTGGCTGTTGAAGGTGCTGGGATTATACTCATTAGAAATCATTAGCAAAGGCATTCTCTCTGTTTCTGAACAGAACAATCTTGCACATTGCCATGAATAAAAGTTTAAGGAAACTTTGCTGGGAAGCAATTCAGATTTATGAATTTCACATTAAATCAGCTAAGTACATCTGTTACACTCATCATAATGGCAACTTTTGGGTAATGATTTCTTAGAATCACAAATGATGTGCAAATTCTCAGTGATTTAAGCATTTGGAAGGGCAAGCATGCGGCCCGGGTGATTGCCTATTATCCTCAAACACCCGGTTTGTACCATGGTCTTTGTTCTTTCATTTCATGCATCAGAATCTAGAAGCAGAATCTCACGTGGGGGCAAAGAATTAACCTTACAAGGCATGTCTCAGCATGTGTTAGATAGCATCCCATTGTGTTTAATTCACTATTTCGCAATGTATCTCAGAAATGACTAAAAGTACTTCTCAAAGAATGAAGCAGGCAGAATGTGTGTTTGGCTTCCAGACTGACCCACATACAGCATCAGTCTAGCTATTAGAAGGGATTCTGTGACCACAATTCTCATTTCTCCTTTAACCCTAACCATGAACTTTTCATGCCCTTTAGAACCTGACTTGGATGTGAGTCAGCCTCCAGAAGTATGACACTGTATGTCTACCATATTTTTATTACAAAGTAAAGAACCAAGTGGTTTATGGAACAAGCAACCAAAACTTCTATCACTGTCAAAGGTCAGTTATTATGGAAGATTAGAATCATCTTTCTTATTTAGTGTTTGAAAACACACACACACACACACACACACACACACACACACACACACATTCATACAACTGCAAGATGATTTAAGCAAGAATTGCTATTGTGGTGAACAATTCTATAGTTCTGATCACAGTTTCCGTAATCCCCTCTGTACTTAAGATTCTGAGATGGGCAAGGAAAGGAATGTAGAGACATGCAGCTTACACTTTGCAGCTGGACATGGCTCTTCATCAAACTCTCGGACTTTGTCATTGTGCTGGATGCCTTGAGGCTGTAGTTTTTCCCATTCTGTGACTCTTTCAGCTGCTCTTGGATTTGTTTAGCCTGTTTCCTGCAGATATGAACATGTGAATAAATATTTGCATAGATATATTTTGTTAATTTTTGGATTTGTTTTTTACAGTACCTATATTTGTCACATGTGAAAGCTATATAGATAATCTAAATCACAGAGGCAGTGCTTAATCCCTTTTGAACCACACCAAGAAATACCTCTGACTAGAGATATTTTGGCATTATTCATTATCGTAGATGCGTTAACAAGCAATGGCACTCTAAAAAGAGAGACACAATTATAACGTATTGTTCTAGACTTACCTCCTATGGGTGCAAGTAATCCCTGACATGAAGTGTTCATGTACAAAAAGTTAGAGATTCCATAGAGAAGTACGCAAAGTTAACATTTGAAGCTAGAGCTTGGCTAACATTTTGGCAAAGATATACTGATATTTATATACTTCAAATATATGTAGCTTTGCAAATGTTAATGTGTATATTTTATTTTTTAATCTGTTTGGAGAGTTTATTTTATGTTACTAGGAAGCCAAATAATAAAATAGTTAACTATTTTTTTTGTAGTGATGAAGGTCAGATCTAGAATCTCTTCCAGGTTAGGCAAACAGTTTACCACTGAGCTTCGTAAAAGAGTTAAGCCTTTGTTAACTAATTTGTGAGCTAATGCTTACACAGTAATTTGCAACACATTGTTTTAAAGTCCATTACACTCACTGTTTTATTTATTTCCACAATAAACTTTTGTAATGTAATGCAATATTCTATACCCATTTAATAGATGAGAATGCCAAGGCACAGAGAAATGAAATCATTTGCTAAAGGATATTTAGATTGGAAGGATTCAATCTGGTTAATCTTGCTGCAAGCTCTGCTCAGAATCACTACTCAGAACTGTCAAGCCACTTGTATAAGGTCCTTCAGCTCCTTAAATGGAGGAGTTGAGACTGAGCTAGGATTTTGAACTCCCAAGCAATATGCCCTTGCCTGCATACATTGATTTTTGTTTATACCATTCAACATTTATACCAGAAGGGTGGACTAAACTATTTGTCTGTTTATTTTCCTTTTTCCGGGATTTCACAGTAATTATATATCATTCCTAGACTCATAAATATAACTGCAGGATCAGTTTCTAAAGACTGCTTCTCCAGTTCTTAGCCCAGAAGGGATCCCCTAGTAAAGTGCCTCTCAAATGGCAAGCTTGCCAGGGAGACAGCGCTCAGAGCGTGAGACTGACACAAGAGACCTCAATCTGCCATCCACTGTTTCACTGCCCTTATAATTACCTAAACTTCTTTGAGCCTGTTTCCTTTACTTAGATTGAATTCATAAGAGCTATCTCCCATGGATACCATGGCAGCTACAGACAAAGTGTTCTTCTTTTCCTTTTTGTTACCCAGCATGCTCAGCGCTGTGGAAAGATGCTGCAGACGTGAGGACATTGCCCCCAAAGATAAAAGATTGTATAATTGCCTCTCTCACACAACACTGGTATACTTTCTAAAGGACTTGAAGGTAATAAGCATCTTTGAATTTAAATCCCAGTGTGAAGTAGTTGTTTGTTTAAACATTTCTTTTATCTTTTCAATTATTGGGGGGGGGCAGCTTTTAGGTCTAACCCTCTCAATTGCTTTAATCCAGCTAAAATATTATATCTACTTCTTAAGAACAAATCTATAGCCTGTTGATAAAAATAAATTCATCTCATGAACATTTAAGGAGCACACAGCAGCCACAAAAAAGGGATTCATGTGAGAAGTAAACAGGAAATTGCAGGGGAGGGATGTTAGCCAAGTAAATCAGCACAAAGCAGTAAAAAGGTTAGCAAGAAGCAAACAGTTAAATCTAGAGAGGTAAGATAGAAACACTGTCTTTTCTGTCATCTCATAATTTAGAAACTGGAAGATAAAGCTTTTTTTTTTTTTTTTTTTTTTTTGTCTTTTGAGACAGGGTTTCTCTGTGTAGCTTTGGGCCTTTCCTGGAGCTCACTTGGTAGCCCAGGCTGGCCTCGAACTCACAGAGATCCGCCTGGCTCTTCCTCCCGAGTGCTGGGATTAAAGGCGTGCGCCACCAACGCCCGGCAATTTTTTTGTTTTTGTTTTTGTTTTTGTTTTTTTGTCTTATAAGCTTTTAAAGGAATATTATTCATAAAAATGTCTGAGTGTGTGCTGTGTGATGTTCTGTATGGCAAATGTGTTGCTCTGATTGGTCAATAAATAAAATACTGATTGGCCAGTGGCTAGGCAGGAAGTACAGGCGGGACTAACAGAGAGGAGAAAAGAAAGAACAGGAAGGCAGGAGGAGTCACTGCCAGCTGCCACCAGGACAAGAAGCATGTGAAGATGCCGGTAAGCCACGAGCCACGTGGCAAGGTATAGATTTATGGAAATGGATTAATTTAAGCTATAATAACAGTTAGTAAGAAGCCTGCCAGGGCCATAGAGTTTGTAAGCAATATAAGTCTCTGTGTTTACTTGATTGGGTCTGAGTGGCTGTGGGACTGGCGGGTGACAGCGATTTGTCCTGACTGTGGGCCAGGCATGAAAACTCTAGTTACAAGTGTGTTTTTTGAATCCTTTTATAATTTACCTTCAGCACCATTTTCATGCAAGCCCTGACTCAGCAATATTTCAGGATAAATGGCCTTTCATTTGGAATCCGCCTTTGGCTCTTTCCCATCCCATTCTTTCCTGGTGTTCTTCTTTCATAATTACAAGAAGTTTGTTTGTTTTTCCCTTCTTCCCTTAGCAAATTGGACCAGAGGAAATGATCAGCATCTGACTGATTTGCTGTCCTCCCTTAAGAACAATCACTCTCTACAGGGTCTATACATACACCCTGGAATGCTACCAGCTCAATAAGGTCAGGACCAGACTACTGAGTTTTAATACCTCTGGTGCAATGCCTTACAAAGGGGATGTGTGTAGAACTGTAGATGTCACAAAGGCTGAGTCTCTGAGGGAGCAGGTCTTGGGATAGGAGTAGCTTTAAGGAATTTTACTGGGTGTGTGTGGTGTCATCACATTTGGAAGTGAAGGAATGGGGATTGTGGAGTGGGAAAAACTGAAATGGGGTGCAGCAAGGATGTAGACCTTTGCTCTCATTTTCAGAGCCTTACATTGAACTCCTGTTGCAAGTGCATTATCTCAGTACAGCTTGCTTGAGAGCATTTTCCTAAGTTGTTTGCCTGCAACACAAGTACAAAGACCTCCACTGCTTAAGAAGACAACAGCAGTACATCAGAGCATCCATGTGAGCCCAGAATCTTTTACTCAGACCACAGCACATGGGAAGAATCAGGTTGCTGTATTGTGAGCACATTTTACCAGCAATTCCAATTCCCAGGCTCCCCACCATTTTCCCAACTTTGATAACTCATCTCTACCTATAAATTTTCCTCTCCTGTCTATGATTTTGAGTTTAGGATTGAGCCATGTGTTTGATTTTCAGATAACTAAAGACTGGTGCAACCAATCTTATCCATCTTTCCTGTATAGGTTAAAAGCAAAGAGAAACTCATTTAGGAATTTGGTTTCCAACTAAACCAAGTGAGCAAAAAATAAAGGCTTGAATTAATCATCATATTAACTATAAATGGGGATGTGTGAGTTTATTGAGAATTCCTTTCAGTCTGTCTTTTGGTATTGCTAGAGGATTCAGCTATCTCCACTAGAACTTTCTGACTGGAAGATGTCTTTATTTCTGCCCCCTCATGTTAGCCACCTCAATTTTTGTTTTGGCCACGAAACTACTTTCTATGTGAGGTTGCCTGTTGGAACATCCTCCATGAATAAAGTTATGTAAAGAGGATTTTGAGAGCTTGTGATAAAAAGCTAAGAAAACAATACAAAAGTCTTATGACTGCTGTTCCTCCATAACATGGATTGTTCTTGGAATGTGCTTTTGTGCCCCTTCCATGTGTAGTTTACTTCAGGTTGCCCATCATCTATCATTTTTATTCAAGCACTTGTTATCCTAGTGACTATATACAGCCTAAACTCACGAGACCTTTGCTTATTTAGCCTTGCTTACCCCTCAGAATACCCTCAAAATATAAATTGTCTGATGCGCTGAATAAAATTGACTATTGCATGAGACTTTAGTCCACTTCAATCGGTTCATTCTCCCAGGTTTATGCCACCAACTAGAGCACTAATAATTGCTGAGATAGTATTTGATGAGGTCACACAGTGCCAGGTATAACAAGAACCGGGAGAAAAGACCAGAGAAGCAATCTGAGTGTTTATGGGAAATAGGACATAAATGGCTGTGAGCACGGAGCTTTTGGCTAAGTACCAGCTTGCTCTACCCAGAAGGCTAGATCTCAGTCCATCAAATGCATAACTTAGTGAACTCATTTGGAGAGCAATTAAAAGTACCTTATGATCTTGTTATAACTGGGGCTTACAAAGCTGAAAAAATATATTGTATCCTATAAATCCATATTATATATTACATATCTGTATTTTATGCATGAAAATTAAGATCAAGCCCATTATTTTATCTATAATATTGGGGAAAAGGAGTGAGGAATCCATAAATCCATAAGAGAAACATGTGGGTGTTATAACAGAGGACATTCAATTTTGGTAGGAGGGAGATAGTACTTGACATGAAATATACCTCTCAGACTTGGGAAGATTTCTGATGAGCAATATGATTCCAGTTGGAATGGTCTTCCATTTTTATTATTGCTGTTTTTATCTAAACTTATTTATTTTATCTTTTCTTCTATTCTCTACCATATTTTTACTTTATTTAGAATTCATACATTCCTGTAATATGTTTTGACCAAATCCACCCCACATCTCCCCTAACAATTCTCCTCTACTCTCTTCCCACCATTTTTCCCTTCCAAGTTCATGTGCTCTTTTTTTTTAACCCACCAAGTCAACTTAGTGCTTCCTGTATGTGCATGGGTGTAGGACCCTCTACTGGAGCATAGATGGCCTCTCAGGATCTGCATTCTTGAAGAAAACTCACTTTTCTTCTCCAAAAAGCCATAAGTTGCCAATAGCTCCTCAGCTAAGGCAGGTAGAAGCGGAGCATCCCAGTGTGTGCTTTTTCATCAGTGTGGTCCTCTAAGTCTCCGGTGAGGAAGCCTGTATTTACAAGTGTTTCCTTTAAACACTCTGACTCCTCATTATGCCCTGGCAACAGATGTTGGTCTCAGAGCTCCCCTGTGGTCCAGGGAGAAAGACTGATGGTCCTGATGCCACACATCCTGTACTTGCTTGCTTTCATTGTTAAGATGACTATAATCAATCTTTTGCTTAAATGTGTTAAAACTGCAAATTGTACTCTAGGAATAAGTGATTAGTTTTGTCTTCATAGCAATTTACTTATTGCTCTGTAAATTTAATATTACTTCCCAATTTCTTTCTCATACACAGCCATTAAAAGCAGACACTCCTAATGCCAAGCTGGGTGTCTACCCTTTGTGGGCTCGAGTGCTGCTCTTAATTTGGTAGCTATCCAGCCTCCAAGTCCCAGAGTGGAAAGCCATGAATATTAACAACTCAGGTTGCTCATTTCTGATTTGAAGTGTTTCCGATTTGAATACTAAGCAACGCCCTTCACAGCGCCATCTCCTTTAGCTTTCGCCCTATAAGGCATTTTTTAATTCATATTTTTCCAAAAAGAAAGCAGGAAGGAAATATTCCTAGTAACACGAATCAATGGCAAATTGGAGATTCAAATGCACCCATGGCTCATATACTATCCCAACCAGTACCCTCACATGGCCTCACTGGGGCTCCACCAAAGCAGGGGAACTCCCAACTAGGAGCTTTGCCATTCAGCTAGAAGACTATATAAGCCAATTTAGTACTATAGCTTATAGCATAGAGTTAAACTAGAACTCCTGGGAGTCACAGTACCATATTTGTAATTTTCTACTTTGTTCCTTTTACAACTTAATGTTTTAAAATAAATTCCCATAGTGTCTAGTGTTGTTCTCTAAGGGCTTGGGCATCGGCTTAGTCCCCAGCTTGGCTCAGAGCAACCGGTGGAGACTTTAAAACCTGGACCTGTTGGAAAGCCTTCTGGTTATTGAAAATATTCCCTTGAAGGGGAGAGTGAGATTTGCCCCCCCCCCTCTTCCTTTTTTGCTTCACATTCTGCCCAGAGGCGGAGGCTCTCTTCTGCTCCATACTGCAACCATGATGTGTGGCCACATCCTGTCACAACAAGCAATAGGACCAATCAATCCTGATTGAAATGAACAAAACTGAGTCCAAATAAGGCCGTGCAGCTTCAGTATCTCGCCTCTTTGTTAAGACAATAGAAGCTGACTGATATATTATTTGAAAATGCAGCAAAAAAAAAAAACAAAACAAAAAAACAAAAACAAAACAAAACAAAAAAAACCTTGGAAAGTTGTAAGGGCAGAGAGTTAATCACTAAAATCCCAGTGTGCCTGGCACGTGTTTGGAGATCACCACTGTCACAGACAATAGGTACAGAGATGTGACAGGAAATGTTATGTGGTATGCTGGAAAAGGGCCTGAGTAAGAAAAAAGACATTATGTCAAAAACTAAGGAAGGCTGAAAGTATGGACTTTAGTTACACAGTACAATTATTGGACATTATTGTGACAAGAATACCATGCTAATACAATACTTAATAACAGGGTACTAGGTAGGGAGTGCATGAGAATTCTCTATGCTGTTATTATAGTAGTTCTGAAACTCTAAAAGCATTTGAAAAAAAAAAGTTTGTTGAAATAATAGTCACTAATCCTGTAGTCATGCCTCAATATTTCTTATTTAAAGTCATAATTGTAGCTCTCTTTAAAAATTGACAGGTGTGACTTACAGACAGAGATTACAAACTGTATCTGCAAAGTGCTCCATTTTTGGAAAAGAAAATGAACAGAAAAACAGTGGTCCAAAGAAAGGCAATTGAGCATTGACTATGATTTCAGACAGGCTGCAGCCATATAACTGGAGCCAATGTCTTAAGGTTCAAGAACCTAATAGACTAACACTTGGATCTGCAATTCCTATCTTAAGTACAGATGACATCATTTCCATAAATAATTTCATCCATGTTCATTTATAAAATGCAGAGTTATAAACACATTAATATGGATATAATATACTTTTAATTCTACTTTATGAATCATAATAAGTCCCTTCATCTGCAGATAGTTTCTTGGCAAGTGAAATTCAGAGCATATTCAAGTTCTATATCCCAAACTGTGAACCCATGCACAGTTTTTGGTGTTCTTTCATTAAATGTGACTTAAATTTTATGAGAACAAGCAAAAAACTGTTTGAAAGTAAACTGATACTTTTTTGTAGTTTTTTTCTTTTTTTCCTGGAAAAGGCTTTTCCTATTGACAATGGTTGATGGCATCTAGGTTCACAGCAGTGGTTCCTCCACCCCCACCCTAGTTCCTACCGAAGAGAGTTAGTTAGCCTTTTAGTGGAAGTTGCTAAGCCTTTAATGAAGACAGGTGACCAAGGTGTCTGAAACCTCCTCCACTGTGTATCTGAGAACCCTCTCCCCACCACACACACACATGTGGCTGCCTGCATTCACTGCGATCCACAGACTGCTCTAATTCTCTGCAGATCACTGCTGAACAAATGTGCAAAGGATCCCTCTGCATGGAGCTGAAATTGAGACTATGGAGGAAAAGAGCTTTCTTTCAGACGTAACCTTTAATCACCAGAGAAATGGTCTTACTTGCTTTTGAAGTAGAATGCTGCAGAGAACATGCCCACGATGACAATTCCAAAGATGATACATGAAATTGACAGCACCTGCCTTTGATAAACATCTTCACTCTCTGTGAATTTGAAAAACAGAATTAGAATGGATGCTAGTGGGGCACAGAGGCAGAAATCTCCATCTTTGTACTTCTGAGCAGGTAGGAGTCTTTCAAAGCCAACCTTTTTTTTTTGATGTAGTTGTTCCTGTTTTGAATAGGAGAAAAACATGAGGGAGAAATTATGATTCAGTTTCCTTGTAGAGATCTATACAGTAACTGACTGCTACTTTTATTTTTTTCCTTTTGGTATTTGTACAGTCACATAAGTACTCTTGCTCATACTTATAATAACTTGATAAATACTATAAGTGAATTCTATGACTTCTGAACACTGTAGAAGCATATATTTTGGAAACTGTGGTGGCCCCTGATTAATGAGCTACGAGATGAGGGTCTCTGCACTTTCTGGTGTCAGCAACAACTGAGTTTTTATTCAGTGGTGCTCAGATCTCTGTGTCGTCTTAGTTTTGTTGGATCCTTGATGATCTAGCCATTATTCATCTTTCGATTACTCTGATATTGACATCACTTTATGAAAGAGATTTTCAGTATTTATACAAATATCATGTTCACCACGTCTGTAGCCATCTTAGTGCCCATGTTCTGTACAGGAGACACCAGCCTCTATACCAATGTGGCACCTTGCCTCTTGTCATCACAAAACATGCTAATTCCAACACTTCACTTTTCAGTCACTACAATTTACACCCAACTCATTTTCTAAAATATGCTTAGTAAAACAATTCTTCCACCTTATTAAGAGCTCTGGATCCACAGATTCCAGAACTTTCTCTGCAAGTTTTGTTTTGTTTTCTTTTGTTTTCATTTCTGTCTTTAAACACATAAACACCATAGGACATGATTACAATCATTGGCTCATTTGCAAATACTCTCTTCAACTGTTCCCATGTACTTTCCCATTCATCCATTTGGCAACATATCCCCACAAAAATTCAAGAAAACTGTAACCTTCACAACACCATGTTGAGTATCTCATAGTACACCAAGAATACTATGCTACGGGGCAGGTATTTTATAAGAGATGAAGGTTGAGAATCGGCTTTCTTAGGTGGGCATCAAGTCCTGGACAATGCCATCAGCTCACTAGCTCGCATACTCAGGTTCATCCATCTACTTAAATTATACTCAAACATCTGACCCAATGAAACGTCCTTTATTCTCAGATATTTCACAGGTCCTAACAAAAAGGAAGCCTGTATAGAGAAATTATTCCAACATTCTAAAGTAAAACACACAAAATTAGCAATTCATTCTCATTCATTTTTTCCTCCCTCCATCTCTTTCTAACCTCTATTCCTCCCTCCCTCTTCACTAATTTAATTAGCAATTCCTCAAACTTCAGTGTGCTTTGCAGTCTCCTTGAAAGCTCCTAGAATTCAGGCCATCCTCACATGCTCCTGGTGAGTTACTGACTAGTACACTGCAGTGCGTACAGAAATGTTGGATTTCGGAGAGTCCTCAGGTGATTGTGATGCTTTTGGTCTGGGAGACACATTAGGAAGCACTGACTGAAGGAGGAGTGCCCAGCAGGTGACTCGCCTGCTTTCTAACATCTGAGAGATTTGTATCCTGGTAAGAGATAGTTATAGTACCCATTTCAGACCTTCTAATATACAAGCTGATTTAAATTAATTTTCAGGTGTTTCTCATCCATAATATAGTTAGGGAATTATTCAGGTTGAAGAAATACTCTACTTTTATCAAAGTTGATTCCCTGTTTTGTACTTTCTCCTCTCTCTTTGGAGTCCTCTCATCATTGAACTTTAAAGGAATTACTCTGAATTACTCTACAAGGCCAGTGTTATCTCAATGCAAAACCCAGACAAAAACTCAAAACACTTCCCATCACACATGTAACATTTTCTTAATAAAAAGCCAGGGAAGTGTATATAATAACATATCCAAGCCTTAGTACATTACAAATAGGTGGCGTTGTCATGGGGAATGCAAGTAGGGGTAGAGCTTAAGTGTATCTGTGATTTACCACTTTAGCAGGTTCAGAAAAAATCTGATGACTAGATTATTAAAGGATAAATAGATGAAAGAGCTCAAGAAAGCCTATCAGCACTTAATGAAATCTCTCCAAAACTAGACATAATAGAAGGGCATTCCTCACCCTGACAAAGAACAGCTTCACTGGATGCACACACATGTAGTAGATAAATATATATCATCAGGAAAATCTGGACGCTTTGACCTTAAGTGAAAAATAATGTCTGCTTGTACCACTTCTCCTGGCCACTGTCCTGTTGGCAGTGTACTACGGGAAAATAGAAACACACCTGTCTCATTTGAGGCAATGGATGAAAAATTGTCTTTTCAGACATTGTGGCCACCTGTACAAGAAAGCTGTTGGAGTCTACAAAGGTGCCGGGAGAGTTGGTAGGTGAACTTAACTTGTTTACAGTACCCAAGGTTGGAGGAAAAAAAATTGCTTGTACATGTACTTAATGGGGAAAAAATCCGAATTTGAAAGAAAGACATAACAGAAAAAAAAAACCACCTAAAATACACACAGATAAAGTTGACAAACATATACAAGCCCTGTTTGTTGAAAATGTTGAAGGCTGACTGAGAATGGAAAGAACAGCTATACAGATGTATGTGTTAAGATAAGAAGACACATACTTAGACCAAGCATCGTCGTCCCTGCGTTGCAAAGAACCCAGCTAAGGAAGCTGCTGGGTTTGGTAGCACACTCTGGTGTTGCCAGCTTGAGGCTAAGAAAAGGAGAGCTTGATTTTGTGGCTAGCCTGTGCTGCACAACGAGATAGTGACTCAAAAACCAGACTCCTTGGAGACATTCCATTGTTGCTGTAGAAACCGAACAGCCAATTTCAAATGTTTGATGGAAATATAAAAGATTAAGAGTGAACACAACATTCTTTCTGAAGGCAAGAAAGCAAAGTTAGAAGATTTTATCATAAGAAAAGCTATAGCATTCCAAGAAATGCCTAATTCTAGAGAAAGAAAAATGGAACATAAGAGATTCCAGAAGTGCATGCCTAATCCTTATGAAAGTATGACAATATTTCATATTAAATGAACACATTAAAATGATATTGCTTATATAGCAGAGCCATGCTCTAGAAAGTGACCACTGACCACAGTTTCACATTTTACACAGAAAAAAAAACTTTGAAAAGATGGAAAAATAAAAATAAGAAAATTTAAAATAATAGATATAAATACAAAATTTTCAAACTATGAAGTTAGATAAAAAATTGAGAAAATTGTAATATTGTGGGTTTGGAAAATTTAAAGCATAAAAGACACAAACTTTAAAATGTTTACAAATCAGTAATATCGACTCAGCCACACTGTAATGTTTGTTCTTCAAAAATGCCGTACTGAAATGAACAGGGGAAGCACAGTCTTGGAAAACAATAGGAATCTAAACACTCACCATGAGACCTGAGCATAAAATATAAGCCACTCTCATGACTTAAAATAAGCACCCAAAATTTGAGATGGCAATTTTTTAAAGGGGTAGAATTAATATTTTATTGCCATTTATGATCAGATGTCAGTTGGGCATAGCCTTTCCTCACACTTCATATCTTTTTGAAAATTAAAAAAGTTACAGGTTTGCCGGGCGGTGGTGGCGCATGCCTTTAATCCCAGCACTCGGGAGGCAGAGGCAGGCGGATCTCTGTGAGTTCGAGGCCAGCCTGGGCTACCAAGTGAGTCCCAGGAAAGGCGCAAAGCTACACAGAGAAACCCTGTCTCGAAAAACCAAAAAAAAAAAAAAAAAGTTACAGGTTTAAACAGCCAGTAGATGCTTCTGTTTTTCAGGGCATGATCAGGCAAATTCAGCAGCAGAGGCTTCAAGCTTTTCCTTGTTAGCTCCAGAGAATTCACCCACCTTTTGACCCTTTCTATAAAACTGGAAAGTCGGCATGCATTTGACTTCACAGTCTGCAGCAACATCCTAGCAGTCATCCACATCTACTTCAAGGAACACCACACTGGAATACTTTTCCGAGAGGGAATGAAAGAAAGGCTTGATCATTTTTCAAGCTCCACACCACGTGGCAGAGAAGTCCACAATTACAAGCTTGTCTCCCGCAGACGCCAGGGCCTCTTGAAAAACCTCCTTGCTCTCGATCAGCTTCACCATTTTGGCTGTCGCAGGGAGGAACCACACGAGTTTCTGTAGAACCCAATGGAAACAGATCCGAGGCGCCGGACGGAGTTTCAAGGTGGGAATTTTGAATACATTTTATTCTGACAATAAATTCTCAGGAGAACTTGGGATGACAAAGGAAGTGTCCACAGGACATAAGAGAATTTCAAATTAACTATGATAAGGTAGGTGGGGTTCCTAATAAAATAGCTAAAAGACAAAGCTTAGTATGCTATGGCAAGGATATGGAGCAAAAAGCTTTCTATTTTTTAATAGATATGACATACCACTTAAAAAACAGCTTCACAGAGTTAAGAATATACCTACTTTATCATGGAGACATTCCATTCCTAGGCATTTAATCAGTCCTCAGCCGAGTACCACCCACTCTTCAGTCGATGCTAGGCTCCTCCCATGGAGGGGGGGTTGGAGCATTGTCATCCACCTGATCTCACTGTGATCTGTATTCCCAATGTCCTCTTCACAGAGTTCCACAGAGAACATGATGAAACTACTTGTCCCCAGGCCTCAGAGGTCACCCCAGCATGGTTTACCAACAGACAGAAACTTCAGATCTATATCCTGGTCCCAATATGCCACACAACTGCACTGATGTGCTGCTCAGTTTAATTTTTGGCCCCACTGCTTAGAGCTGATGGCAATTCATAATCAGAATGCAGGCTGTGGGTTGGCCGAAGGGCACAGAATTCCTCATACCGGGATTTTCTGAGTTCATCCCCAAATGTCCCTAGATGTTTCCAGGAGCATGTGAAATGAGCCTGTTGTGTGATGCTTCTCTCTCAGCAATGCCAACTGCAGCACCAAACCCATCACACCTGTCTCAAAACCTGCACGGCAAAAGGCTGCTTTATTTCTTTTTCTGACACCATCTGCCATAGATTCTCTTTAAATTTGATTGCATACTTTCGAGTTCTTTCTCCTGTGAAAGTGCATCTCAAACCGATGCTTCACAAGCATCCATCCTTCTTAGGCTTCATTTACATTTTAATTGCTGGTTCATGCGAGAATATTGGAAAATGTAAAGTAAACCTAGAAGAAATTTTAGGTTATTCTGTTTTCCCAGTAAATGGAGAGGGACTATTATGTGGATTAACAAGCTGGGGTGAATATTTTAAATTTGAAAGTGCTCAAAGCCGAGATGCAGAATATGTCATGGAGACCTTGCTGGGAGCATATTGTCATCTTAAAAATTGTCATCCTTTCTACCCTACATTTGTAAGCTCATTAAATGTTCCAGCTGATCTTAGAAGCAAATAATTCCAAAGCATTCCATCTTGCTAGATTGTAGTAAAATCACTACAGTAGCACAAATGTGAATTTCATAAGACAGCTAATCCTGTCCTGCCATTACCAATAACAATTTTGAATATGAAGGATGATGATACCCATTAAAACAAAACATAGCAAAAATAAGGTTGTTCCCACTAACATGAATGATTTCCACATATAATCTGCCTGTTGTGTTCCCTGCTTTTTGAATCCAGACAAAAGTAGCCTAGGAAGTGCAACAAAACCAATTCTGAGTTTAAATCAAGAGTGAAATTAAAAGAGTAAAAGCTTAAAATGAATTTAGAGAGCCAGCTGTGGTCAGGCGATGATGCTATTGGTGCCTTTGACTCATAAGGAGTTACACAAAACTCACACACAGCAAGGAAGGGCCAAGCTGCCGTGCACTTTGGGATTTGGGGTTGGTTCTGGCCACAGAACTATATAACTATCTTTCCCAACATAAAACAGTGATTTTACCTGTGTGTATTGTGGGAATTTTGTCAAACAGACTTTTCTAAGATTTTAATGCAGTTTAAACCATTTTACTTTTCCAAAAAGTTTGTTCCCACTGTAGTATTTATCTTTGAAAACATACTTGTTAGCATCATGATGGTTCAACTCTTGTAAGCAAGATGGCAAATCATCCTGTGTTTTTGAATATTTCATTAATATTTTTGAGTCATTTTAAGTCATGATGAATCAGATCCCTTAGAGTCAGCAAAGTGGTGTTCAAAGCAAAGGATATTGAAGTTCAAATTCCATCTTTGCCATTTTCACTATAATTTTGAAAAGTTATTAACTTTAGAATTTCCTCTCTCAAATAGGATTATTACTTGTTTTGTTCTAGATATTATTAGCCTAATGATAGAAGTCTAGAAGCGTCTCAAAACATGATTTTTCTTTAAATATTTTATATAACCCAATACCACCTAAATATGTAAAGCTCTATCAGGAAGGATAATAGAAAATGACAATGAATGGGGCAGCATTGCTGATTTAAAAGCCAGAGAAACAACCACAAAATATAGAAGCTGGTATTAGACCCATGACTCAGTGGAATCAGGGTTAAGTTCCCAACACCCACATGGCAGCTAATAACTGCCTGTAACTCCAGTTCCCAGGACTCTGATGCCATATTATGGCTTCTAAAGATATTGCATGTCATGTACCTACCTATATACAGTCAAACACTCATATATGTGAAATAGAAATAAATCTTAAAATAAAAAGCCGAAGAGAAATATTCCAAGTCCCTTTAGTAAAATAGGGATTTTGAGTTATGCAAGTGAAGACATTCTTTCTGTTAAGAACCTAATGCCCATGTTGTCTGAGCCTGTCGAAACTTTCTGCCCTCAAAGGGGATATTTTCTCTTCATCCCCTGGCTTCCAGAACAAAGTCTTTGCTAATTTTTCTCTAAACAGAAAGTATCCATAATGTACTGCATTACATATTTACTCCATATCTCTTCAGTGCAAGTAATGTAGTGATATTTTCCCCCCATGCCACCAGTATGCAGAAATGATATTTGGTGTTAAGGATGAAGGGAAAGAAGAAATAGACACAAGTCCCCATCATAGGTTTAGTAATCCACTAGAGCAGCAGTTGACAGCTAAACCAACACAAAAAGAAATACGAGTAGCTTGCTCTACAGAGGATATATATATATATATATATATATATATATATATATATATATATATATATATATATGACTGCAGAGGTGTATTATAGGAAACCCCATCTTTAAGAGCTCAGCAGAGGGGAAATGTAAATTAGAAGTCAGTTTTAGACACAAGTCATGGGATGGCAGGCATTGTTCGGGTGTAGAAAACAACTCATACAAAGACCCTGAGATAAATCTGGAGTAAGCAGAGCAGCACAGAGGCAGCACGGACATGGTATACAATGAATGTGTCATTATAATCCCAGGAAGTGACTGAAGTATGTCAGAGGAGAGCCAGGAGATTAATTTCCTATTTTCATTGTAACATAGCAATGAACTTGGAGTGGATTGGGCTGGAGTGGATAAAGAATCCAGATGGGATGCCATTGCACCTGCTCAGGTAAGCAGTGATGGGTGTTTGCACAGCAAGGAGTAGCAGCAGGACAGAGAATGCAGGAATAAAGGGGAACTTTAGTCAAATACTTACAGGTCAAGAAGTCAGCCTTCTGTACTAAGGAGAGGATACTCAGAGTAGGACGCAAAGACAAACTCCATTTACAACTTACCAATTTCAAGAGCCCATAAAATATTGAAGTAGAAATGTTGATTATACATGTAAACACAGGTAAAGGACTAAGAGATGGTACCAAGCTGTCAGATGTAAGTGCTCTGAGCTCTCAGATGTAAATGCTCTAAGCTGTCAGATATAAATGCTCTAGAGGATGTGTTCCTGCTAAATGTGTTCTGTTTGTGTGGTAGCCCCATTTAAAAAAACACAAACAAAAACAAAAAACCACAAACAAAGAAACTTAGACAAACGAGAGGATTTCTAAATTATATTCACACACATTCACACACACGCACACAACACACACACACACACACACACACACACACACACACACACACACACACACACACCTGTAGTCATATACAGAAGCCATGTTCCCAGCTGGACAACTGTATTCTCAACATATGCAAATAAGACCCTATGTGGTCACTAGGTAACAAGGAAAACTTGATTTCCTTGACTGTTATTTTAAAAGTCAACCTAACAATACCACTGGGGCTCCTTATCCAAATATTCATTATGTGAGGCCCTGCAGTTAAGGATCTACATACAGAAGCAAAATCATCATACTACAACAATATTTACTAATGAAGCCACGGTATGAAAGGAGCCTGCAGCAGCATTCATCAGTGCCTAATTCCAACACTTGCTTCAGTCCAGCAAATCAACCTTATAATCTGTATAGGTCAGGTTCTCCTTGACTGTTAGACTCTGCCTTTATGTCTTCATCATAACAAGATTAAATTGAAGTAGATTTATACAGCATTAATTACTCTTCGATAAAGAAGGCATTCTGAAGTTTGTTCCTAAACATCAACAAAAGTTAGGGACAGCTTAAAATATTAGGAGCTTAAAGGGAGTTTCAGATGAACCTTAATCAGTAAAGAGAATAAAATGAATGTTTAGAATATTTAGAAACTGAGATTGGTATCTTTTAACTTGATGACTAAAAATGCAGTTAAATGGTCTGACAAATACATTAAAAATCATTTAAAGATAAAAGAGATCCTGAAGGAAAATGAAAGAGACCCTCACTGAGCTCACACTTAACACTGGAAGGTGGGTCCTCAGAATGTACATAATAAGTCTGTCTGGAATGGTTCAGGGACTATCAGTACTGCTAGCCAAGTTCAGAGAAGCTTGGACATCCAGTGGGTACTTCAAGGCTTCACAGCCAACACAAACATTTCTTTCTGGAAGTCCCCTTCCCAAACAGATTCAGGAAAGCAATTCACTAAAGATATGCAAAATGTATAAAATTGAAAGACATTAAAAGATAGTTTTAGGAATGCAAGTCAAAATAGAAACTGAATTAGGTACAACGTTTTGGACTCACCAAGATAGGATAAATAATGTAGTGTTTTTCTCTGAATTTGTTAAATGTTAACAGAGTAGACATTATTGATGTATTTATTGCCTGTATATATTGTGTATAGTTATTGTACTTACTGTATATAGTTTCTATTATGTTAGTTATAATCTTCTTTTTTTATTTTAGCCAAAAAAGGGGAAGTGTGTTGATATTTTGTTTATGATATAACAAATAAAGCTTGCCTGGAAATCAGAGTAAAGAGCTAGCCACTAGTCAACCTTAGAGCCAGGCAGTGGTGGCACACACCTTTAATCCCAGCACTTGGGATCTCATGCCTTTGGTCCTATTACTTGGAAGGCATACACCCTTAATCCCAGCACTAGGGAGGAAGAAACAGAAAGTGATGTGGCTGGGCAGAGAGGAAGTGATAAGGTGAGTCAGAGACAGGAGCTTGGTCCCTTTCAGGCTGAGGATTCAGGAGAGGTAAGAAGTCTCTCTAGTGGCTGGCTCCTTTACTGATCTTTCAGCATTTACCCTGTTATCTGGCTTGAGGTTTTTATTATTAAGACCAACTGGAATTCATGCTATAATAGGTCTCTAGAATGGACAAGAGTAGTAACCATAAGATGTTTGACCAGTCTTAAAAAGACTTAATAAGGACTTCTGGTGTTCAGTAATCAATGTTATGGTACACTACGAAGTATATAGGCTCTAAGATAAAGACATGAGACAAGTCAATGACTTTTGAGCTTTATTTTGTTTTCCTAGTCAAAGAAAAAAAAAAAAAGGCTAAGGGCCAATTTATAATTCAGTAACGGAATTCCCAGGTAAAGTAAAGCAGCACGTTGTCACTAGCAGGGAATGCAGTCAGGTTCCAGTTATGCAGTGATAACAACATGATATCAATATGTGTAGCAGCTCAGGAAAGAATGAACTGTAAGAGATCAGAAGAGTAAAGAACCCAAGACTGAGTAGGCCAGGGACTTAGGGTAAGACCAAATACTACTGTTCTGCCAATGGAATATAGCAATAAAATTACTCCTAATGGCTTCTCCTGTACTTATACATAGGTCCCTTGTTCAGCTATCATCAAAGAAGCCTCCTCATCCAGCTAATGGAAACAAATACAGATATTGTTCAGAGAGTGAGAGACTTTACAACACTCAGCCTTCAAAGAATTATCTCCTTCATATTCCTTCCCTTGGGGTTTAGGGAACTTGGAGGAAGGGGGGTAGGTAGAAAAAAATTGGAAGAGCCAGAGGGGAACGTCTGTTCCAAGGAATCAAGGCCTAGATACAGCAGGCCTGGTACACATAAGAACTTACAGAAACTATAGATCTAGTACATTAGATCTGATAAAGATGTGGTTCTAGAGTTGAAAGGAGAAGTGGACACATGCCCCCATCCCTACCCCAGAAGCTGTCTCCAACTGATAGTCACTTGCACATGAGCAAGTTTTCTCTAAGGGAGTCTCACTGGAAAAACAAACCACTCAGGAGTAAAGCACATTCCCAGCAGTAGATGACCAACACAAAATGAATTCATCGCTCAGCCGAATCTTTAGATGCTCTTTTTGTCTCATAATGTTGTGTCGGGACTTTTTTTTTTTCAACTTACCGGCCATTTGTGTATATACTATGGCTTCTGGTTTTGTGTTTTGTAGGATTCCTGTGAGTGCAAATGTGTATGTCTCTGAATCCATATCTGTTTGTGCTTTTTATTTGGCTCTTTTTCTTGTTTATTTGTTTCGTTCTTTTCCAATTTGTTTATGTTTTATTTTATTTTATTATTATTCCTTAGTTACATGTTTATTTTCTAACAACATAAAGGTATGAATATGGATGAGAGGGGAGGTGGAGAGGAGTTGAGAGGTATAGAGGGAGAGGAAACTGTAACCAGAATATATGGTATGAAAAAAATCAAACCCTGAGAATTGGCGAGATGGTTCAATAGTTAAGAGTGCTTATTGCCCCTTAGAAGACAAAAGTTAGGTTTCCCAAACCATCATAGATCAGCTCACAACCTCCTGTAACTCTAGTTCCCGTAGACCGGATACCCTTTACTAGTCTTTGTGAGCACTTGTTTGGCACATACTCACAGAGACACACACACTTTCACATACACAACAATAAATCTCTAATAAACAAACAAACAAAACAGAATTTGCCTCTAAACTAGACTAAAACTGAAGGCAAGCAGAAGCTTACCATCAAGGCTTAGTGGACTCTCCTCTACATTCCACAGCAGACAGTACTATAGGATTTCCCTCCAACTACAAACAGGAGCAAGATAGACTTTCATAAATCCCACAAGCCAGCTAGAGGGATGGTTGCATAAGAAGAAATAGAAAACAGTGTGAGAAGCATTTAAGAAGTGTGATGTGAATATGATGGGGTGGATTAGAGAAGAATCCACCTGAGTAGGAGGCAAGAAAGGATACAGAGGTGTCAAAGAAACATTAGGAACAGTTGCTAGAGTGGCTTCAGAAGAGAGGAACAGCAATATTTCTATTTATGACAATGACTTGAGGCAGCATAAGAAATGTCGCATCTGGCATACGGTGCATGCTGCCTTTCAAAGTAGCAGAAGTAAATGAACATGGTTCTTTCTACCCTGTCACTAGGAAATTGTTGTGAGATGTAAGTCCCATATATCAGGCATACATTTGTACCATCTGTGGGCAACCATGTTGGAAAGACTATCCACTTCCAATGAAATAAAATTTTTAATTGCTTCTTTTATAGCTGAGTTAGCCAAAGTATATTTTGCATGTGGATCTGGTGCCAATCAAATATTTCTGCTGTAAGGATAGGAGAAAGAGGCTGAAGAAGCAGGAGAGATCAAGATGATGGCAAAGAGGAAGATGGGAATACCAAACATGACTGTAATCGAAGGGAGAGGATGGTAGGGAGAGTTGAAGATGGATCAAGGAGGAAGGTGGACAAGGGTGAGAAGGAAGAAACAAGACTTTCAAGCCTGCCATTCTTCTGGAATCTCTCTGCCAAAGACCACAGCTGCTCCCCAGCTGGGAGAAGAGTCACTCACCTCTTGGGCTAATCAGAGCTGGCAGATTCTGCCTCAGGGAGCCTCTGGGGTCACTGGGGCTTGGGGGAGGGAGTGGGTCTTATAGATTACAGGGTCCCTCTGAAGTGTTGGCGGGAAGGTCTGCCTGCTGGAATCTTCCCTACTTGCCTGCAACTGGGGCAGCAATGGGTGGGGGTAGGGGAACATGGGTTGTGCCTCAGGGCCTAGGTCTTAGAGGTAGGACTCTCCAGCTGGAAGAAGAGTCATTCTCCTCTTAGTCATGATCACAGCTGCTCTAGTTAGGTGACCTCCTTTAGTAATGAAAAAGTAAGTACAATATTTGGGTTTCTCCCAATCACAGGAAATGTTACTTTCCTCCAGTCTAGTGTAAAAGTTCAAGCAGAGTAGGAATTGTGGGTAGTGCCAGACCCTTTATCAAGAGCTTGCTGGACAGAATCAATCAGTGTTTACTGCATCATCTGGTCCCATTGAACTTGGCTCTATTTACAGAGAAACCCACAGATAGAGGAACAAAGGACCAACACAGTCTTTATCACTCAAATACACAGAGAGAGAGAGAGAGAGAGAGAGAGAAGAGAGAGCAGTTGCCAACCTGTCAAACTGGTATCTTACCTATGCCAAAATCAAGAGACCACTTAATTTCAAAGCCTAGTACATTCAAGAATCACATCATAGCATGAGGACAATTGATATGTCTTACTGGAATTTATAGAAAGAATAAGAAGATTCAGCTAAATAAGCTTTATCAAATTTTTTTGCCATTGGAGACATTTATGTGATGTATATAAGAAAGGGTTGATATAGATATTTCTGCTCATATCATGTCTACACGAACCCATACTTGCAATGCTTCACAGAAGGCTATCAAAACTATATTTAAAGTCTAACACCTATTTCCTTAAATATGTTTAATTAACTATAAAGATGAAACTGATTGATTTATGGACAATTTTCTAGAAAATCTCAAAAAGAAAGCAGACTGTGGAACTTCATCTGAAAGTAAGCTGTAGATGTGGCAAGGCCAACCTCAGAGATGATGATGTGAGTGCAGTGTGAGTTCAGCAGCATTCAGCAAGCAGACAGCTAAATCGTCTCTTAAGGACTACAATACAAGGGGCAAGTAAGTGATGCCTTCAAAATGAAAACAGCTGACAGGCATGTAAGTGTGGACAAGTGTGGACATAAAGGAATGAAGCTGAGAGCTTCTTCAGGATGTTGGAATCTCCACTGTGGTCTTGCCCACTGGGTGGGAAAGAAGAATAGATTCAGGCAACTGTCTATCAGTGATCATGTCAGCAGATTAGTTCAGAATAATATTATCTTCATTTCACAGATTGGGAGAAAAAAGCTCTAAGAGGAACAGATCTGGGACTCAAACACACATCCTTGATTCCAATTGGAATATATCCACTCTTTTCACTGATCTCTTCCGGTCCTGTACCTGAGGACTATGAAAGGGAACCCATTTATCCATCCACTGTCCTACACCACAAGGGCAGATAATGCAGGACTCAATAACAGTAGAGCAAAAAGAGAAACACAAACCAAGGAGGAGAAGAAGAAGCAGAGGAGGAGGAGGAGGAAGAAGACTAGATGAAGCAGAAGGAAGAGGAACAGGAAGAGGAAGAATTAGGGAGTAAGGAAAAGGAGGAACAGAAGCAGGAGAGGCTGTGATGGCCCCACCTTCTTGCCCAAGGAGCTCAAAATCAAACAGAAGAAGCAATGTAAGTTTAAAATACAGAGAGAGGTGTCAAAAGAGAAACAGAAGCTGCATTGTAAAGTACAAGAGCAGCTTCTGCTATTTAATCCAGGATGATTCTGTAGATATTGAGCAGTGTGCCATTTGTTTCTCTTGGCCCAGTTTTCCATGCCTGAGCATCTCAAATAGCCTCTCCAAGGAGCAACCATGATGTGTTGCATTCCAAATTCAAGGTTGGGTGTTTTTAATAGTTTGTCATTGACATTTATTTAAGTCTTAAGGCCATTCAATGTAAAACACCTCAAAACAGAATTTGTTTAATCAAGGATTGTCACTGAAAGTCATGAGGTTTTGTTGTAGTGGAGAAACTATGAAGTAGGAAGGACTTGGAAAGATGAGGCATCGTGCCTAAACTTTATGTTTGAACCAACACCGTTTTTGCTGGAGGTAGAGAAAACATAGCAGGGGAATTAGGGATAAAATGGGGTGTGCTTGTTATTCTGCACTATCTGGGGCTATACTAACTAACTCATGAGCTGTCTCTCTTGCCATTGCATACTACAGGTTCTGCTCCAGGCTTGAAGACAAGACTCTGCCCCCTTCCTCCCCTCCATATCAATGTGCATTTTACTCCAGACTAGAATTTTCCCCGTTTCTGTCATTCTACTCACCAAGCCAGAAACATACTATTTAGACCTGAGACTTCCATGAAGTGGAAGCTTCTCCTCGTCTTCTATCCTGCAACCACTTTCTGAGGCAGGGTGTCGGGGGGGGGGCACCCATTGTCTGTGCTTGTAGACAATACAGATGGGGAAACTACCACTGCATGAACTGCCATATTGTGTTCCAATTCTGCAGTCGGATCTTTACCATTACAACTCCCAGGGAGTTTTACTACCAGTTTAGTTCCCATGCTCTGGAAGAATTTGGAGGAAGTAGGACAACATGAATGTAGTTAGGCTGGACCCTGACTGAGCAGACAACAGAGCTATTTGGGCTATGCAGACTGTACAGTAGCCTGCAAACACCATATACAACCACGTGTGGGATTAGTATAAGCAGGATTCCAAACTCGTCACTGTATTCTCATCCAAACGCATGTTTATTGTAGTAGTTTGAAAGAAAATGACACCCATAGGCTCATAGAGAGTGGAACTATTGGGAGATATGGCATTTTTGAAGTGTGTGTGACTTTTTGTAGGAAGTGTGTCACTAGAAGTGGGCTTTGGAGTTTCAGAAGCCCAAGTCAGGCAGAGTGTTACCCTTGCTTTCTGCTGTCTGCCAATCCAGATGTAGGACTTTCAACTGTCTCTCCAGAACCATGTGTACCTGTATACATACCACCATACTCCCTGCCATGATAATCATGGACTAAACTTCTCAACTGTAAACCCTCCCCAATTAAATGTTTTCCTTTATAAGAGTTGCTGTTGTTATTGTGTCTCTTCATAGCAATAGAAACTCTAAGACAAAAGTTGATACCAGGGACTGGGGTATTGCTGTGACCTCACTATGCTTTTGTTTGGAGGTATGTGGACTTTGAGACTTTGCATTAGGGAAGCAGTTCGATGCTTTAAGTAGAACTCAATGGTCTACACTAGTAGGAGCATGAAGACAGTGTTGCTGTGGGTAACTTGAACAGTGGAGGTGTGGCTCAAGAGGTTTCTGAGGAAAAGAATTCTAGTGTGTGTCCTAGAAACCATTCTTGAGATATTTTGGTAAAGAATATGGCTGCTTTTTGTTCTTGTCCAAAAAAAAATCTACCTGAGGCTACATTGAAGAGTTATGGATCAATAGCTTTGGCCAAGCAGATTTCAGAACAGCCTAGTGTTGACTGTGTCGTGTGGTTTTTAGTAGCTCCTCTTACGTAATTCTATAATGGGCTGGAGCAAGTTGAGCAATGAAAGATACAAAATGTACAATTTGAGGAGAAAGGGGGTACTGGAAAGTATAAACAGATTAAAGAAAAGCCTGATGCTAAGTGAAATAAAGGGAGTGCTGACCTCAGAGTAAGACTCCATCCAGCTAAAGCTTCTAACTTGTGAAAAATAATTTAATGAAAAATAAGAAGACATTACAAAAAAAGCTTAGGGCCAGAAAAGGTGGTGCATACCTTTAATCCCAGCACTCAGAAGGCAGAGGCAGGTGGATCTCTAAGTTCATGGCCATCTTCATCTACAGAGTGAGTTCCAGGAAAGCGAAGCTCAAGCAGTAAAGGAAATCATCAGAAACAGAAAGCTAGTGAATTTTTGTTTTGAACCAGAGGGCATGTTTTATCTGTAACAAGTAGGAGTTGGATGCTTCAGTCATCTAGTTCTGTCTTTAAAGTCAAGGATCAACAAAGGAGATTATGGAATCTCCCACTATGACTAAGGATAGCCTCTGTGGCCAGGAATGTGTCAGAGGTGTCCCTGCATAGAGGCCCAAGAGGCCATTGTGTGAGGATCTGAAGGTGAAGCCTGGATTGCCTTCAATTCCCCAAGATGTTAGAGATGCCAGAGTCATGGGATTCCAGCCAAGGAAAGTTGCTAACATGGAGTAGACACACCCAAGGATAGAGAAGTGTGTTCCAGTCAACAAAGCTGAAAAGAGTTGGAGACCTGAAGAACGTTTGCCTAGCTGGTTTTCAGTCTTGCTTTGTTCTGATATGTTCCCTTTCCTCCAATTTGGAATAGTAATGAATATCCTATGCCATTACATGTTGGAAGTATGTGATCTCCCTTTTCATTTTCATTTTATAGGGGGGTGCAGTTAAGAGACTGCCATGAGTCTCAGTAGATACTTGAATTTGAACTTTTAAACAGAGTTGAAACTGTGATAGAATATGAATGAGGACTTTTGAAGTTGGACTGAACATTTTTTGCTTTGATATGATATGGCTACCAGCTTATGGGGTCCAGGGAATGCAATGTAGTGGTTTGAATGAAAATAGCTCCCATAGGCTCATAGTGTGTGGCATAATTAGGAAGCGTGGCTTTGTTGGAGTAGGTGTGACCTAGTTGGAAGAAGTGTGCTGCTCTCTCTTCCTGCTGTCTGCCAACCCAGATGTAGAACTAACTCTCCAGCACCATGTATACCTGTGTGCCACCATGTTCTCTGCCATGATGATAATGGACTAAACCTCTAAACTGTAAGCCCTCCTCAATTAAATGTTTTCCTTTATAAGAGTTGCTGTGGTCATGATGTCTCTTCACGGCAATAGAAACCCTAGGACTCTTATAGTGTCACCTATAGTGGAATCCTTTAATAATGTCTGTTAATTAAATGTTTCTTATAGTTTAAAACTATGGTGTGAACGTATTTTATATCACAAATGCTAACAGAAACCCTGCAAAGAAGTTACCACAAAGGGGGGAATAGACAGAAAAGGTAGCATGTGGGTGTAACAACCACATTGAAGAAAGGAAAGAAAGCTCCCTTTCTCTCTCTCTCTCAGCATCCCCTGCTATGCCCTTGCATTATCAATTGAGAATAACTTCACAGAGTGGCTGTTTTGTATGAATCAAGCAATTATGAGAAACCACAAACTTCAAGAAAGAGATGCACACAAAGTCTGTGCCTGCTGTTGTCCCTGAGGACGAAGGCAGAGAAGGCAGGGGGTTTCCACAGGCTGAAACATCAAATATTCCCTTGTCTTATACAAAAGTTTAGTTCTGTTAGCATCACATAGCCATTGATCCCTTATGACAGGTAGAAAGCACGGAAGTCAACTTTGCAAAGAAATAGCCATTGTACCAAACGTAAAATAAGTAGCTCACAGTCAGAGGAAAATTCATCCACATAAACAAGCCCACAGGCACTGCTGGCGGAGCCACCATTTGGGAAGAGAAATAGGATACCTGGGGACTGTTTTAATATTTGCTTTCTGAAAAGGAAAATGGTACCAGGATCCCTCAGGCCACAGAAATGATAGCCCAGCTTTGATAACAATGGCTCAAAAGACAACTTCATTTTAGGAGAGAACAACAGAGTAAAGAGAGTTGTCAAAGCAGAATATATTAGGAGCTGGAGCCCTTCCTCCTCGCCTCTAGAGCTCTTCCTCTAGCATCTTACAGGGATGGAAGGAGAGGATATTGCCATCCTGGTTTTCAACAGAATATCTCTGTATGCCGAAGCAGATACATATGCTTTGGGTGACGTGTGTCCTTGTCATGCCTCCTTGGAGAAAACATTCCACTTTACAACAGTGAAAATCCACCCCCAAATGTACATGTCAGTTGATGTGTCCAAGGCAACAGTTCTTCAGGTAATTCACACTTTGTCCCCACTTTAAGAGATCCTGACTGGTCTCACAACTGAGGAAACCCTGTGCAATTATGTGAAACAGGCATTCTCAGGATCCGAGGGGGATGCATTATGGATAAGGAAATGGAGGCTTGGGTGAGTATGGGGCTTTGTGAGCACACTGTTGAGTGCATAAACTATGAAGAAGAGGGCCTGATAACTTTAGACAAATGCAGTTGTTTCTGTAAACACATGTTAGGGAGCTGCAGTCTTGTCCATCTGTTGGTGAGTGTCCATGGCTGCTCTTGCGTTACCTTGGTGGAAATGAGCAGTTCGAAGCAAGGCATACAAAGCCTACATATTTGCTGATCCCTGGGAACACCCCCCCATTTGCATATAAGGAGAAAGGGATTTCCCCTTAAAGATGCAAAAAGGAAGCAAAGAATAGCTTCCTTGATATGGAAAGTGTATGGACCCTTACTACTTTCTACTGAGCTGTTATCTCTCTGGACACCAGAATGCTCCCACAGTAATGGAAGCCTGTAATCCTGGGTGATAAAGTTGGCTGGTGTTATTTAGTCATCACTTAGTAATTTGGAGCCAACACTATGCTTGAAATGAATATAAGTGAGTAATTAGACTTTAGCTAAACATTTAAAAAAAAATACTATTCTATGACCCCCACCCCCACCCCCGACTGCTCAAGTTCTTTGAAATGCCCTGCCTGTTCAGCCACCTGCAATAGTTTTGTTAGTTTTTCCAGGCTCCCAGCAGGTACACTGTTGGCTTCCCTCTGGGAAAGCCTACAGTAATAGATGCTTTGACCAGTTCAAGCTGCAGGTTCTGCACATGCAAAGCTGCAGAAATATACATGGCCAGTGCTCCAATCACAAGGAATGATTCAGTTTTCTTGCTGAACCATACATAGCTCATGAATTGCTGTACCATAATCTGCAGATAGATGGAACTCTATTTTGGCTGGTAAGAAGTGATAACTTCCGACTCAAGAACAGTCTCATTTCTGTGCTCCTGAGATGTAGGGCAGAAGGTGGCACTAAAGTGTGCTGTTCATTGGTCCAGTTCTGTGTAGTCATGCCTGAGAAAAAAGGCTTGTTAGAATAACAGTGGCAACCAGAACAGGATCAACTTTTGAGAATTTACATCACAAAGCTCTTAGATACAAGATCATTATCAACCACAGTTGCCCATGAAGAATTGAAGATGCAGAGAATTGAACTACACAGGGCTCTAAATTCACAGAAAGAGTAAGTGGCCACAGATAGCCTGACTACAACTCATTCCTAGCTGGGAGAAAAAAGCAGTGTGGTCTTATACTTCTCTACCTGGAAAATCAGTACCTTACCAACACCAAGATGTGATAAGAAATGAAATAACACTTATCAGCGTGGAAGAGAAATAGGTTTATATAGCAATTCTACAATGAATTAAGCAAGCTAAACTTGAGGAAAAGCTTCACCCTTTCTAGGTTCTGTGCCCTTATCTATAAAATAGGATGTTAATCCCTTCCAATCTAGGTTTTAGGAGCACAAAAAGTACTTTTAAACAATGCTTTTGTATGTTTCTGTGTTCTATTTGACACACAATAAGCCATCATTAAAAAAAAAAAAAACAGTATTGTTCTTTTTCCTTTCTTCCATGAAGATATGAGGAGGGTATTTGGTCTAAAAGCCTTTATTCTTATAGAAGATCTATAATATCTTTTTTGTCTGGAGAAGACAGAAACTTTTTTTTTTCCCCGAACTGCTCAACATGGAAGATTCTTCTCTGGAATGCCTTTGACATCAGTGAATAGTTTGGATCCATTAAGATGGATAGGATCAATTTTATGAAGCTAAATCTGATTCTTCAAGTTGCCCTTCAGCCCTCTCCAGGAAACTAAGTGTGACATGAATCTACATTAGTCTATAATTATGACCTTCTGATTGCACCATCATTCGGTGCAATGAATAAGCCTGAAAGTGGGTACAAACTCCTAGCGCCTTCTCATCATGCTTGATGTGCTTGCATTCATGACCGGCACTCTGAAAAGGACATCTCAATCCCTTTCACAAAATGTTCTCAAATTTGATCCAATACCAAAACATTGTCCAGAGTGACAGGCATGGCCAGAGTCACAGCTCCCATAAGACGGGTACCAAAAGAGCTGGACTAATGGATGTACCTTCCTGGTTCAAATGGTTTAAATGGCATTCCCCTTACAAAGCTCCTCTTCATTCCCAAGCCTTCCATTTGCAGACCCATCAATTAAAGCTCACTCAGTGAAACCTCAATAAGGCTACCTAAAGAAATGGAATCAAGTAGTCCACCAGAATTTCAAAACTGAAAGTGGATTTTTTAAATTCAGTACACAAGGCCAGGCTAACATCAGGAGAGCACCTGTACACATATATTTTAATGGTGGAATGAACTACAGAGTACATGGTGTTATTGTTTAATATTTTTCTGAAGTATGTGGCTTATATACTACCATGTCTATGAAAGTATTTGTGTTTCTGTTCCATAGACTATCAAAAGTTATTACCAATTTCCAGATCCTTTGAACATTTCTTAGCAGGAAACCAATGAAAAATCTCAAACATTTATAGTACCTCTTTGCCTTAGTGAAACCAACTCCTGTGAAACCAAAATGATTATTTATGTTGGGAGTCAATAAAATTAAAGACTGACTATCTCACAGATGAGGTAGTTGTGTCCTAGTTACTGAGTTATCTTGATTTATTCATTCTTTGCACAAGGCAAGAATGGATTGTATCATTAAAAAAAGAAAATTTATGAAAAAAGAGGGTCTTAAATCTTTCCTTTTTATCTTAGTTGTAGTTTCAAATAAACAATTTATTTCACATTTCAGTAAGTACATTTTTCAGTATTTGAAAACTGATGATATGCGATATTAGTAACTTAAGTTTGCCTCACTGAATTTTATTTGATTTTCCATCAAGATTCCTTTTCTGTTCTAGATGTCAGTCAGATCTCTACACTACTGTTTAATAGAGATGCTTCTACAAGCTTTCTGTTTTGACAGATTCTTTAACCTGCCTTGTTTAGTGGTTTCAGTGTTTTGTGTATTTTTTTAAATGAGTACTGGTTGAGTACTTTGTAGAACGCTTCTAGTAGTTCTCTTATGATTTGATTTGCATAGTTATTTCTAGCAGAGAAACATAGAACTAAAGCACTAGTTTAGATGTCAATATTTGCATTTGCAATGTAGAAGCAAATGATCAGAAATTAGAGGCCAATCTTAGCTACATATGGAGTTTACAGACAGCCATGAGAAACCATGCTGTAAAATACCAAAAGAAAGACTATTCAATTAAAATTTTATGTCAATATAACTTGCCAGTGTTGAGGCAAACCTTGGTCACATGACTTGAATTAGCAATTGTCAGGTTACTCAATGATAAAGCTACCACATTTTCCCCTTCTTCTCTCTACAGCATTGTGTAGAAAGACAAATCTCTGTGTGAACCCCGCAATTAGTGTAGGGAGCTAAAATCCTGCTTTTTAAAGACAAGAAGACTATATAAATTATTCAGGGTTTTTTTTGACATGGAGATTTACCTGTTCTCTACCTTTAATGGATAATTTAGTTATTTATCGTTTCATAGTCATATCAACTTTTCTAAATATAATCCAAAACTGAATTATTCTCTTACTCTAGTTATTTGACATTTTGAAATTTAGAACTCTTAGTTTTTTTTTTTTTCTGGGATGTTTTGATATGACCATGCTTTCATGGTGAAGTTTATTTACTTCATTATCTATCACTTTTGAATCTTTCCTTCCTTCTCAGCACTGTAGGGTACTCTTGGCTCATCCTCAGTCCTACAATTAGCCATGTCTCTAAGGAGACCTATGTTCCTATAATAATTTGTAAAGAATATTAGAAACCCTAATCTGATTTCTAGGGGTACTCATGGTTATCGGGGTACCATTATATCCAGGTTCTTTCAACTCAAAATGCCAAGATCCACACATATAAATGTATAACAACACACCTGCATACCTCTGAGGAAGATTTCAAATACAGTACTGAGGTATATTCCTTCAGCTACAAGTATTACAAACTGTAATTTCAAAGTCACTGAGATCAGCATTTTTATGTCATATCCTTCTGTTGTTTTACACACACACACACACACACACACACACATATATATATATATATATATAGTGTGTGATTCTTTTTTCACACTGTATACTTCATGAAAGTATATTCTAGTAAGCTAAATTATTCCTTTAATCAGTACACATTAAAATCCACTCTATGCTGTATGTCTCTACATATTCTGACAAATGCATATGATTCAGCATTAAGGTACCATATGACTGCAGGTACTAAAACCTATACAATGCCCTAAATGTTCTCTGTGCTCAACATTCCATTCTGCCAACCCCAGAAAACCTGACAACCACTGGTCATTTTTAGTGATCCTAAAGTGCTGTTGTTTCCAACATGCCATGTGATTGAAACAGTAAAATACATAGTATGGATGGTTGTCATTTTTAGATTTCAAAGTTTTCAGCCAGCATGATTTAAAAGTGTTTCTTTTCTTCTCTCTTTTTTCTGAAATTCCAATTTTCTGTTATGCTACAGTGTACCATTAAAATCATTCTACAACTCATAAATATGGTTCTGTTCTGTTTCCTTTTCTGGTGGGAAATTCTGCTTATCTTGAAGCTCTCTGATTCTATTGACAGTCATGTAGAAGCTATCGTAAGACTAGCAAAGTTCTCTTCAATTTTGTTACATGGTTCTATTTTCTAGCATTCCTTATTGAGTTTTCCTTATAACTTCCTTCTTTGCCTGAACTAACATTATACTGTCTTGTCCATGGATATTTTTTACTGAGAGTCTTGAGCATTTTAACCATGATTAAATAGCCTTTTGATCATTTCATTATCTGTGCTGTGTTGAGGCCTGGTTCTATCATATGCTTTGTCTCTTTTTCTCTGCTCTCTTTTGGAAGGCTCTGTAATTTTTTGTTGAAAGCATGGATATTGAATCATATAAGTTACCACAGAAACAGTTATTACGCTATAAGAAATTTTGTTAATCTTATTAAGAATGAGTCTTTAATGCTTCTTATTTCTATGTGGTTAGAGATGATGGGCTTCTCTCGTGTGTTTTTCATATATTCAATTGATGTTGACTTTCTGTAATCACTGTTTCTCATAAACTGTGTTTCTTGCACTGATTGTAGTTATCACTGTTACCTTGGACCTTGTTTGTGTGGCAGTAATATGCAGAGGAGGGCTGCTCTCTAATCTTATGCTCGAATTTTAATCTGTCACTAGCTTGTGTCTCTTGTCTATAAGTTCTGTAGCATCTTCTTTCTCAAGCTGAGACAAGGCTGTGGCCTCAGTTCTCTTTAGAGAGCAGACTTAATCTGGAGCTGGCTATATAGTGTTTCCCAATGAAACTTTTCTCCCCTGCCTGCCCCACATGCTCCTTTCTAAATCCTCACCCTAAAAGCCAAATGAAGCACTCACTAAAAGCCTTTGAAAATGATACATGTTTTGGTTATGGTTATGAGTGCAGAGTTACAGCAGATTAGGCTATATTCCAGAGGTATCTTACTCTCATGCTCACTCATACTAAGCCTGTCATAACTGGTCACAATGGACATCCCTCTGGTGTGTGTGTGTGTGTGTGTGTGTGTGTGTGTGTGTGTGTGTGTGTATTTTCATCTCAACTGTGACTATTTGATTTGTCCTACTCCTGTCCAGGTGGTGACTCTAACAAACTCAGATGGCTAGTGACTGAATATAATAGAAGCCATCAAATATCACTTTTTATAGCCTTTAGTGCTCTGAAGATAGGAAGAACAATCTGTGGCTTTTTTACACTGAATTAAAAGATGGAGTTCACCTTATATTCACCTTCAAATATATATATTTACTTTTTCTTTTTAGACATGTCAATTGGCTCGAACACCAATGTGTGCATTTTCTCCTATTTTTACTATCTCAAGACCGCAACTACAGAAATTTGTATTTTCATATTGTCAACATTAAACTCCCCAGAAGTCAAGTTCATTTCTGAGTAAACATTCATGAGAAGCTTGAGTAGTCAATGTACAGTCATACATAGTAAAGTAGGTGTTAATGCAATTTCTTATATTCTCCACTACATCTTAAATTGCAAATATTTCAGCTCAAATATCTCAGGATTAGAGTAGCATAAGCTGTGGAGTGTACCAATGGCTTTCCTTTCCCAGGCTAGCATCTAATGGTTCTTTGTATTTCCAGAATTTCCCTGCCTTAAAAAAACAAATGGGGAAAAAAAACTTCATAATTTCAAGATGTAAGCATGCAGGCTGTCTTAGAAGTTTCAATCATGATAAAAGGCAGCTCACTGGCTTTGGTTGAGTACAATCCCTTACAACACATGTTTTCAAAATGCCTTTGCTTCCCATACACCAAATCAGCTTGCTCATTTCACTTTGATGTCACCCAGTCCAAATGTTACAGAGAATATCATGACATAGCCAGAAGCCCACCCCAGCAGTGGTCTGAAGAAGCAGCTCATCTGCTTTCCTGAAGCAGATTTCAAAATCAACTGTCAGTCTGGAGCTTTTTAGTAAAGCCCATAGGCATACCAGTGCTGGTGGGGTTCTCATGGTCTGACAAACAGATGTAACTTGCTCTGCCATTTAGGTGGCTTTCCCATCATAAATGGAACTGCTTCAAGACAATGGCATTGACCTTCTCACACTTTATTTTTCACTTTAAACAAAATACACACACACACACACACACACACACACACACACACACACACACACACACTCAGTAGACTTGACCAAAGAAGAAATGTTTACTGGGCAATCAATGACCTATGGAGTGCCATTGTGCCTGTGTGAAAGCAGTAACTTCAGGGACTTATGACCAGAAGAGTCCTAGACAGACTAAAGGACATTCAGTTCAACTTGAAGAGAAACAATGATTGGCGTTTAGTGTAAGTATATTATACCTGGGTCCTCTTTACATATACTAGAATTTTCTTAGCCAAGAATGTATATTTAGAGAATGTTTTATTTCAGTACCATCAGGGGAAAGAATTTCAGCAGTTGAAGAAATCTCCAGGTTGTGGACATGCTGTAAAAAGTAGGTGTCTTTTATTGGGAACCCTGTGTAAGATCACTTTCACATGTCATTATGACATTCAGTATTTGCCTTGTCACATGATTGGCAAGACTAGCAGGTTAATTTCATACTGCTGTTGGCCAACTATTTTGTTTTTGTTTTTTAAATGTGACTGTGTCTAAATACTACACTTACATAATACTATTCCTAATTCCAAGAGCCAATTTGTGGCACTATTTCTCTGTGAAATTATGTGAGCTTCAGAGCAGTCAAAGAAAGGCATACATGGACTGACTGCACAAATTCCCAGGTAAAAATCTTACTTCCTGTTCCATCTGGAACATTTACACAAAGAAGCTGTCACAACAGTACTCTCTGTGTGTGAACAGGCACCACTTCAGGAAAGTGAACTCACATTGGGAAACTGGGAAACCGCAAACTTCTCCATAGTCCAGGTCTCCCCAGATATGATCAGAGGCGAATACTACAGCATCATTCAGTGAGTACCTGGAACATCACTGTTAATAATGTACCACATTAAGCAACCCTCTTGTTTCAGGCACAGTCATAAATGTTGTTTATTTAATATTTTATTTGCTCTTCAAAACCACCTTGTGGTTTGTGAACTCATTGCACATTTTACAAGGAAACAAGTCTCAGAGAAGTAAAAATTCTTGCTGACAGTTTTCTGGTGAGGGTGGTATTGAACTGGGATTCAAACTCCTAGCTGTCTGAATGCAAAGCCCTTTGCTCTTTCCAGACACTCCTCACTACCTTCTATGAATGCCTGGCATGTCTAACATATGGAAATGAAAAGTTAAATATTGATGAAACCTCTACAGTGTATAATCGTGCCAAGTTAAACAGCACAGCTATTGACTTTTTAAGTCTGTCATTGGTGATTAGAGCATATTTCAGAGAGAAAAATATCAACTCTCAGTTTCTTATTTCTGTAGAATGCTAAAGAATAGCCAGAGAAAAAATATGTCTATCAATTCTTCCATTTCAACCCGATATAACAGAGATGAGCTGATCCCAAGTGAAGGTCTGATTGGAAGACATGTGCAGCAGCATCAATAAGGATTTGTTCCTAACAGAAATAGTCCATGGCGGCATTGAAATTTGCATATGTTTAGTGTTTTAGAGCCGAGGGCTGAGGTCTACTATCCTTCAGTATTAGTGTTATTTGTGCATTTATTCTAGAATACTTAAAATGCTGTATTGGGCACATGGACCAGCCACATGGCAAACCACTACCAAGAACATTATGCTCTAGAACTATCAAGGGCATTGATAGTAGGACAAGAAGATAGGTGCACCTACCAGGCAGGTAGATGACTATGATTTGAGGGACCAGTGTTGTTGATATGCCCCCGGTTACAGATTTACTAAAAAACTAGTCATCTGTTCCTGATGTGCACCAGGCCTCTGCACAATGAAAGGAGAAACTGTCTTCCTTAAATGTGAGGCTGGCCAGAGTGACATTCCTTCTGTTTCCTCCCTGCCCCACCTTGTGGAGTCTTCTTCATAGATATGGGTACTTGCTTGTGTGATGATGTCATGCTCTCAGAGTTGCTAAGACAGGAGTGGAGTCAGGAAGTGACAGCCCCCAGCTCATTCTATCACTTGGTGTTCTGGAATGGGTGCTACATTGTAGGTGCACTTATTAAGGAATCAAGAATTACACTCTAATTATTTTGGTTCTCCTCCAGTGGGCTAATATTAAGCCCACATTTAATTTTCTTCCACCTTATCAAATTCCTTACTGACAAAGTCTTTTAAAGCTCAATTAATTCAGCAATATGATTACATTCCTGGAGGACTATGTAAATCTTGGGGCCATGGAAATGGAGACTTCCTTAAAGCTCTCACAGACAGACTGGATCCCTGAGCAGAAAAAAATTCCAAATGTGATTTCATGGGGAGGGTTTGCAATAGTGCATGGAATGTCCTTGGTTTGACTGGCATTTTTCAATGTCACCATTAGGATTCTTATACTCAACATTTATAGCTAATATGCATGTTTCTGATCATATCTCTGAATAGAAAAAAAGGTTTTCTTACTACAAGGTAGGTGACCAAATATAAGGTCAGTAGGATCTCTGCAACAGTTGTACAATCCTTATTTGCTCCTTTTTAAAAGTGAGAACTGATCAATTTTAGCACAACTACTCAAATGTTAAAAGTGATTATCCATTACAAAACCTTAAACAAAGAGAACTAAGCCTGACAATTCTGACCTATGGCTTCATCATCTATTACAAGTAGCTTCCTGTGGTATAGAACTTGGAACAGCTTGGATAAGAGGAATCCCAGTACTTTAACATTGTACCTTTTTTAATGTAAATTTATTCATGTCAGAGCAATAAATGTTTGTTAAGTATATACAATTAAAGTATGACAAAAGTCCTCTGAAGGTCATGAAGATATTCATGGTCTGTGCCGACATCCTGAATCCATATTCATGTCCATGGGCCATGCTGCCCTGAGTACCATTCTGGTCTGAGTGGCCTGTGCTGCCTGCCACCTGAGGCTATGGTGATATTGAGGTCTATGCTGCCTCTGAGGGTCATGTCTGGTACATGGTTCTACTGCAGCCAGGGTATGTGTTGATGTCTGTGGACTGTGTTATCACAAAGGTGCATGTAGTGGTCCTGAAATTATGTTGATGTCTGTAGGCCATGCTGCTGGAGAATATTGATGCAAGTGGCCTATACTGCCTCCTGGAGCCATGGTGATATCTATGGTCTGACCTGCCTCTGAGTGCCTTATCCATTGGGTCTGTGGTTCCACTGCAGACTAGGACGTGTTTGTTGTTTGTACCGTCAACAGAAACCATGATCCATGGAACTCATGATCCATGCTCCTGCTGACTGTGAAGAGCAAGGAAGCTACTTTTGCTGTGATATCAATGACTACACATACCCAGTTGAGAGGGATGGACATGGAAGGCTTCAGTGACAACCCCTACACCCACCCCAAACCAAATAAAGAGGAACAGGCTAGACAGAAAGCTATCAAAGAAAATTCTTTAAAAGTGTGATGGGAATGTTGAAGTGTAGCTCTCCACAATTGATGTATTTTGGCAGGGGTGTGGGAGGGGAAGGACTCAATTCTATTAAAGGGTCAGGCCACTGAGAGTTTGACTGTAATCCAGTGAGTATATAGATAACACAAATTGAAATTTTTTCCTATTTAATTCCTATTTTCATTTTTACTTTTCAATAGGCAGCAGGTCACAAGGTTTGGGAGCCAGACATGGAAGAACTGGAAAGTGAGTGTGATCATTGTATATGATGTGAAATTCCCAGAGAATCAGTAAAAATTTTATGTTGAAAAAACAAAAGTATGACAAAGTTAGAAATGTACTTATATTTCCCCTAATATCTGTGATAAAATTTGTCATCAGCTTGTTTTCAAGTTTAGTAAATATGATTTAAGTTATATACCTAGCCTACGTTGGACTGCATATATTAAGAATATGTAGATTGTTATATAAGACAATTGACTAAAAGATTAGTCAATACCCATCCAGGAGATTTGTATTTGTGCCTTTCTCTTTTAAAAATTCAACAAGATCATTCAATTATATTATTGGCATAGAGATTATAAAATTTATATTACACTAATTTTTCAAGGTATTTAACTTTTCAAGTAAAAAATAAAAAGTTTGCTTTTTTTGTAATTTACTATATTTCAAGTTTGTAATTCTGTAACTGGCATCAATTTCACTACTTAAAACAACTTTTTCTGTATTTCTATAAAATGCATATTTAGTTATTAAAGATCAGTACATAGACAATTGTGGTGGTTTTAAAGAAAATGACCTCTAATAGGAGTGGCACTATTAGGAAGTGTGGCTTTGTTAGAGGAAGTGTCACTGTGAGGGTGGGCTTTGAGGTCTATTTTTTCTCACGCTTCCCTCAGTGTGACAGCCAGTCACTTCCTGCTGCCTGCAAGATATAGCACTCTCAGCTTCAGCACCATGTCTTCCTGCAGTCTGCCTGAATGCCACCATGCTCCCCTTTATGATCAGAATGGACTGAATCTCTGAAACTGTAAGTGAGCCACCCTCAAGTAAATGTTTTCTTTATAAGAATTGCCATGATCAGGGTGTCTCTTCAGAGCAATAGTAAACCCTAACTAAGATAATCATCTAATTTTGTTTTTGGATGTAAGGAAGTTGGAAGATAAGGCTCTCTTCCTCATACTATGACAAAGCTGAATAAAATGAACATCTTTAAATCCTTAGTGCCTGTGGCAATTGAGCCCATAAACACAACTGCTGCTTTGAAAACTGTGAATGGCTTGAAGGAAAGCCACTGCTGGATCAGTTCAGAACACATGAATGCTGAGCAGCAGCTGGATCCCCAGTGTGGCCTACTTTAAAAGATAAAAATCTTCTGGGGCCCAGTTTTAAGAAGCCCCTAATTCCAGCACTCAGGAGGCATGTGAGTCTCTGTGAGTTCAAGGCCAGCCTGGTCTACCAAACTAGTTCTAGGACAGCTAGGGCTGTACACAGAGAAACCTTGCTTCAAAAAACCATAAGAAAAAAGAAAGGAAGGAAGGAAGGAAGGAAGGAAGGAAGGAAGGAAGGAAGGAAGGAAGGAAGGAAGGAAGGAAGGAAAGAAAGAAGTGACCTCTCAGTCCTGTGAGTATTCCTTCCAATAACTCATGGTAAATATCAGGAGAAACAAAAAACAAAAACAACAACAACAACAACAAAAAACATGCATCTGGCAGCAAAGAGGCAAAGTTCCCACTGTAAATATTTGCAGAATTGTTCCTTCTCCTTAACAACCTCTCCTGGATAAAATGGGTTCCCGGCCTTAATGAGTAGCTGTCTATTGCTTCATCCAGAGGGAATGTATGGTCCAATTGCAGATCTTTCTAATATCCCTGCATCACTAAGGTGTGTGGGAGAGGTTGGAGATGGAATGGAGCACACTTGTGCTATAGCAGCAGAGAAGGCCCATGAAGGAAAAGGAAAACTAGTTGCTTCTGGTCAAAAAAAAAAAAAAAAATGGATTCACCACTTGGCCAAGGGACCATTTCTCCTGAAGATGGGACACCCCACCATAGTGACATTCCTTCTGTTTCCTCCCTGTCACAACCTGTGTAGCCTCAGGAGGAGACACCTCATTAAAAACAATTATGCAAGGGCCTTGAGAGATGGCTCAGCAGTTTAGAGAGCTTGTCCAATCATAAGGACCAGCATTCGGATTGCAGCATCCATATAATAAGCCAGGAGTCCTTCAGAAACACCTGTAAGTCCAGAGCCTCAGGAACAGACACCCTATTCTACCCTCTCTACAGGCACATAGGCAAATATATTTTCAAGAAACATACACATGTCCAGAATCACTTGTCATTAGGGAACTTCAAATTCAGACTACAGCGAGATATTACTACAAGATATTAGAATTATTAAAATCCAACTAATATGGAGCAGCCAGGGTCTCCCAGTCATTTTTAGGTATGCAAAATAGTATGACTATCTTGGGACAATGTGAACTAGTTTTATTCAAAACTAAATGTAAATTGACTCCACCCTTAAATGATTCTCTCCTGATTACTCAAATTTGTTCCACACTTATGCCCCACAAAAAAAATTTCATGTGAGTTTTACTAAGAGGCACTCAGATCTCAGATCAGCTGAGATGTCCTTTTGTTAGTTGAATGGATAAATTGTGGTACATCCATACTGTGAACTATTAGGCATCCATGAAAGAAATGAGCCATCATGCCAAGGAAACACATAGAGAATTCTTAAAAGAGAATTCCTAAGTTATATGAACAAATCTGGAAAGGCTATGTATTTTATAACCCAAGTATACAAACAACATTTTGAAAAAGGTAAAATTATAGATGGAGTAGATGTTTCTGAGGTTACATAAAGTTCTGAAGAATATTGTAATAGTTAATGAATAGCATGATACTTTGGGGAACACCCACAGATGTTTCTCATTAAAAACGAATTTGAGGGCAGGTGAGATGGCTCAGTAGGTAAAGGTACTAGAATTCAATCTTCAAACCCACAAGGAGAAAACCAAATCATTCAAGTTGTCTTCTGACCACCACGCATGTCCCTAGGAACACACACACACACACAGAGTGGTATTTGCTCAGCTCATGACCTTGGGCTATACGGGCCCGAAGAAGGAGATGGTGCTTCTTGCTTGTGTACCTAATGTTGGGCTCCATATAATGCGAGAAATCCATGGGAGTCTGCTTAAGGAGTATTAGGGAAATTCATTAGGTTAAATTGAAGAAATACACTCATGAATATAGAACGGAGTAGACAGCGGAAGTCATCCTGTGATCTGACCTGGAGGGAATCTACCTGGCAGTTTGATCACACCAGGAAACAGGGAGAAGGGACCTTGTGAACCCTCTCCATTTCCTTTTAAGAGGTCATGCACAACAGCCAGAAGCACCACCTCCTTCAGGCCCTATAGCCCAAGGTCATGGGCAGAGCAAATACCACTACAACCTCCCCCCCACCAAAACACACACACACACACACACACACACACACACACACACACACACACACACACACACAAACTTATTTAAAAGAATTCTAGTGTAAACTGTGAACTTCAGTTAATATGAATAATGTATTGATAAAGACTTCTTACTAGTAGCAAAAGCACCATACAAGCTATTAATAAGAAGGAAAACTGAGATGTGTAGGGGTATATAGAAAATAAAAACTTTCTGTTTGGCTTCATTCGTATCTAAAACTTTTCAAAAAGTCAAGTCCATTAATTTTTTAAAGGTCCATGTCACATGCTTTAGAGCTATTTAAAGATTCATAGCTCTAAATTAAGCAAGCATAAAAGAGATTCTAATTGCCCTTGGTTGTTCTCACAGAAAGGACAGTGTTCATCCTATGTTGACCCCTTTGATCCATGCTAAATATGAATGAAATTCTGCAGGATAATCCACTACCCTATCTAAAAGAATGACAATCATTTCTATAAAGGGAATTAGTCCTGCTTCCCTTCAACAGATACTTTTATCAATCAATTTACCCAGGAAAAATTGAAATGGCTATTGACTAACTGATTCCTTCCTGATGGAATGATTAGGGAATCTGGTGATCACTAACACATGAGTGATCACAGTATTTCAAAGAAAAATGCCAGTTAGTGTGCTGCATATACTGTTCTTTCAAATGCCTGTGTCGACTGCTTCCAGGGACTATTACATCAAAGTCAAGAACTCATTTCTCTTTATAGCAGTTGTCTCTAGAAGAAAACAATCGTGACAGCTATGAAATGGAGATCATTGGACTGGCAGCTAGCACCTTAATGATGTTTAGTGCCATACTAGCAAAGAGAAAGGCATGATATTCTGGCTCTGTGTTCTAAAGTGAGGCCAGAGAAGCTTGCTGTAGGCCAAAACTGCTGGGATCATGAATGCTTCAGTCACTTGAGGCATGGTTCTTCAAGATGCTGCCTCCATTGCTTTATTATTCTCTAATTTCAACAGCTCAATTCCCTAAAAACTATCTGAAGAGTCCCAGGAGACCATCCAAATGAACCCCTGTTATCTCACTGAACAGAGAATGCAGGCTTGAAGCTGAGCTGCACTCTTCTGGTTTTCTTTACTCTCATCCTTCTTCCCCTAGAATATAAGGTTTGCAGAAAGGTTTGCAGGTGAGCAGCATGGAGCCAGTGTGGGTATTCTCATTTTAGCACATTGATTACCATTTTATTTCAAGGTTGAATAGCAATTACCACTAATGAACAGCAGGATAATTTACAGCCATAAATCACCAGTTGCTTGGCTTTGGCATTTAACATAGTAAATTGGATGTGTTTTGTGCCCAGATCTTGGCAGTTGTCTGCATCTTCCTTTGGGTCAAGGTGTACCGTGATATAAGGGGCCCACTGGGAATTTCTACTCAGGAGAAAGAATCTGGATTCCTTGACACAAATCAGAGGCTTCCTGGAACACCTGTGACCCCACAGCTCATGTCCTGCTCATTAAGGAGGCATTGTTCTGGTCTAGATAGATTGATGACTAAATAGAATTTTGAGACAATAAGACATCATGAAATTTAAACTGAAATATGTTCGAAGTAAAAAATGCCTTGTCAGTGATAACATGATTAACATTTTCTAAATGTTTTCTCCTCTTTGTACATAATTCAACATAATGATGAAATACAACCCATCCTCTTTAAAATGGATCTCTTCAAGAAAATGTGGAGCGCATAAACTCATATGTTACTAAAGGAGATAAACAAAAAGCTTAGAACACAGGACAATACTTGGATCTTTGTCAGAACCTTTAGAAGGCATGAAGGTAGTCCTAGCTAGAGGTAGGGGCAGGGAAATAAATAATGATTTTCCTGTATATTAATTAGTTACCAGGAGTCCTTAAAGCACAGTGCAGAAAACATTATAAACTGCACTCAATGTAAAGTAGTCTGTAAGTAACCTCATTACTCTCATTTATTTGGACAAGAGAGAACGTTCTTGATGTCTCCATTAAATAGCAGCTACAGAGAGGGTCTTCTTGGGCTCGCTTCGTTGCCATGACCCCTAGGCTACAGGTATTCTCTGCTCTCTGAATTGGAGTCTGGGTTGTCAGGAGACAAATTCTAAAAATTCACTTCAAGAACCAAAATAATATATTCTTTACATCATCTTAAATAGTGGGATTTTTGAAATTCTCTTTATGTGAACTTCATGGTTTGTGAAGTTTAAGTTACATTCTGTTTTCTCAGTTTTCTAGAACATTTAATTAGATGCTAGTTTTGATAAAGTTAAGATTGTGAATCCTATTGCAGTCTTTTCCCTTCTGAAGTCTGCTCACATTTTGATAACTATCTTATCAATCACCATATATAATGTTTATCTAGTCTCTTGGATGCCATAAGAAGAATTAACTTAATGAAAGAGATATTAATTTATTGTAAGTAATGGTCTTTCACTTAATACAAAATATGTATTTCAATAAACTTTGGACTTTTGGTACTTTTGTCACTACTGAGTATGAAATGCAAATAATATAAAATATGTTATTGATGGACCAATGATTTATTTCACTATAGAATGTTCTCATTTACCTCTACCAATATTCTGTTTTTTCTTTTGTTTTGTTTTGTTATTTTGAGACAGGGTTTCTCTGAGTAGAACGGGTTTTCCTGGAACTTGCTCTGTAGACCATGTTGGTCTTGAATTCAGAGATCTGACCACCTCTGCCTCCCAAGTGCTGAGATTTAAGGCATGTGCCATCACACCAGGCCACTACTATTTCTTAACTGTTAATTGTATACATAGATACTATATGTAAATATAGTGTAAGTTGGAATTGAGCTCTTATTTTGAGGATGAGTACTTTACGTCTGCAAAGAAAATGCATAGAAATGTGGGATGTTTTAAATATGTTTTGACCAAATGAGAAGGCAATGTTATATTGAAAGCTTTGAACCTTAGTCGGACTTGACACTTAGTAGATGTTATGCCTGGGGTGAGATATTTCCCTCCCATGAGCCTGGAGTCTGATCTCTCATCATTTTCTGGCTCTAATATAGGCTTTTACTTTAGGAAGGCATTTTGGAAACATGGCATCTATATGGCTTCTCAAGAGCAGAGTTTCCTGTTTACAAACGTGATATATCATGGCATTAGGAATCCTTCAGATGCATGTTTATTTTACCAGGAAATAAACAGATACTAGTGTAAGGCCAGAGGCAGAAATGCCATTAGTATGTTATCTAAAAGTGAGGTGTGTAAGTTGTTAAATCACTTATAAGGAAAGAGGTACCAAATGTTTCAAGACAGTGTTTCAGTGATGATCTGGACATTATGCCAGCAAAAACATCTTTATGTCTGTGATACAAATCCAGGATTGTAAAAACAATGAAGGAAAACAAACATTAGAAAGTAACCAAACTGAGAACTAATTCTGAGAGAAAATGTAATCAAAAGAAAAGAGCAGAATTTCTTCTGCTTGATAGAAGAAACTAACCGGAACAGTAATTTAAGAAAAACATAAACATTAAAACAATCAAAAATACAAAACAATTCTCTTAAGTAAAAGCTTCAATTTTAGTGTCAAGGAGGAGGCTCTGGGAAAGGTAGAGGGTTATCTAATGTTTCCAGATCAATCACTTGTATCTGTGGAATAAGAAAAAAATATCAGGGAATTCTTAGAAAAAAACACATCATCAAAATAGAGCATAGCATGTTTGCCTCAGGTCCCTGTGAGAGACTGCCTGCCAAGCAACATGTACCTTCTGAGCACAGACAGCCAATGAAACAGTGTGGCCATGTAGCATGCACAGAGTGCTCATAAAAGTAACAACTAAAAACCCTTTTTGACAGATAATGTGGTGCTAAGTCTGAGGCTGCTTGGAGATGGAGAGGGGTTTGGGCAGGGAAATACTAGGTAGCAAAACAAGACAGCCTTGTTAAACAGAATTATGTTTCATCTAGAGCTGACTCTACACATATTTCACCTGGCCTAAAAGCTCCTCTGTACCTACTGAGCCGTAGCCTAATGTGATATATAAACAGATTGTAAACTCTGTAGCAAGGAGCAGGGTCATCCTCAACCTCAAGCCAGCAATATTTTTCCAGCTATGCTCTAATGAAAGAAATTCACACTGTACCAATTTGGCTGTCTCAATGTTACAGCTTCACTCACTGGGTATCACCTCCTTTTCTCTGTCTATAAATACGCCTGCATTGGATAAAACATTCAAACTATTTGGAATCTGGGCTGCTGAGTGATTTTAGAGGGGAAAAATCAATTAATATTTGTAAAATATTTTATTTATAATTTGGTCTTCTGAGGCTACTTTGGCTTCATATGTAAGGAACAAGCCTGTGTGTGACAGATACTCATTGTTGGTGGCATTCGAGCTTACTGTTTACAATTGTTCTAATGATGCAAGCGATTATCCAGAATATAGTTTCTTCTTTTTTTTAATGATATAGAAGAGTTTAACTGAATTTGATATTATTCACACAAAGGTATTTTCAACTTTACATTGACTAATGAATTATAGGATTGTGCTTTTCCTTAGATAATTTCAAGAAGTATGAATTATTAATGGTAAAAAGTATTTTGTATTACTTTCTTTGCTATAATGGCAGTAAAATGTTTGAATAGAAATGACTAAGGGACATTCATAAGGAATTGTATGTAATCATGGAAAATATTAAAATGTGATGCAAAATATTTTTATGTCAACAATCTCAGTTCCTCATGATAAAATTGAAAAGAATATTTAGAAGTTTTTAGTAAATGAAGTAATCAGTGTATAAATTAAATAAATGAATAATGCTTTATGCTACATTGCATCACCCATACAATAAAATCATTAATATTCATGAAACTGCACTCATATATGTGAATTACCCTTCATTCATTGTATCTATTCACACTTTATGATAGCATTTCCCTTGTTTTCCATGATGGGAAAATTCTTTGGAGAAATTCTATTTTGACAAAGGCATGCACATACCTTTCTTTCCTATCTCTGTAGAGCATCTTATGCTGGTGCTTTTCATGCGCTATCTTTCTCACCCACTCTCTTTCCTTATATCAGACGATGTTCTCAAGTCACAATGGGACAATCAGAGTTGCCATCTTCAATGCTGAGTGGTTAGTTAGTACCCCTCATACAGTAAAGAGAGGCTGTGACTACCACATGACCATCTTTTAAGTTATACCCGGCACTTTAGAAATTCTACTTTGTGTATTTTATAAAAGATAAAAGAACAGTTAAGTTACACACTGGAGATCTAAAGTGGCAGGCTTGAGTGAGGGAGGGACATGTAAAGAAATCAGAGCTAGAAAATCCATAGCCAACTTCTCTTTTTCTAACATCTTGTCTTTATGTAAATTCAGGCACATGTACATTTAAATATGCATGTATAAGTACATGTAAAATAATACAGTGTCTACTAGTATGTAACTCATCTATAAATAACTGACTCTATGCATGAGATATGACACACATATTGATAGAACATTACTGGTGTTATGGTCTGAATGTGAAATATACTTTACCAGCTTATGTGTTTGAACATGTGGTGCCAAACTGTTGGTATGGTTAAGGATGGTTGTGGAGCCCTTAGGAGGTGGAGTCTCACAGGAGAGGGTAGATCTTTGGGGATGGCCCTTGATGTTTTACAGCATAGCTCCACTTCCTGTTTGTTCTTTATCTGAGTGTGGATGCAATGTTACTGGACAGCTTTTACCCCCTCCACTATGCCTTTCTTGCCTGCTGCCATGTCTTCCTTATCATGATGGATTCCACCTGGAAATCTAAGTGAAAATAAAATCTTTATCCCTAAGTTGTTGTTGTCATGACATTTTACCACAGTGGCAGGGAAAGAAACTAAGACAACTAAAGATAACCTCGTATGTGTCCTTTGTTGTGTTATTGTCTATCTATACTATAATCACCAATCCATCCGTGCATTCATTTACTTAGCAGAAATAGTACAAACCTAAAAGGAAGTAAAAACTAGTATACAATAAGTCTACTTTAAGATGAAAAGAATACATCTTTATTATAGTACATTTAATGAAAACAAGTATTATTTTTAGAATATGCAAATTAGTAAAATAAAAAATCCTAAATGTGACAGAATCAATGAGAGGTTTGTGAGTCACTTAAATGTGAATATGTTTACTATAGCCAAGCCCTTTCAAAATTATAAGTAACTTTCACTTGTAATTTCAGCTACCTGCTGATCTATTTGGCCTTATACATCTGTGTTCAGTTCATTGCTGGTGCTTAAAAAACTTCACCTGTTCTGTCAGTCAGCCTGCTGCTTGACTGTGAGCTCCAGAGAATGATTGAAGGACCCATTATTCTTCTGGAGGAGAACTCTCCAAACTTGGGGGGAGTGGAACTGAAAAGCCTTTCATGCTAAGACAAATATCCACATCTGAGAATGAGGAGGCTTCTGGGTATTTGTGTAGGAAGGACTCCAGATCTTTATTGAGTTGTTCATTTCTCGCTTCCATCCTTCAGGCCTCTCATCAACCAGCCTTATTTACTACCTTTCTGAAGTTGAAATGGTTGGTTCAGGAACCAAATAACAACCTGCTAAGCACAAAGACATGTATATACATACATAGCACTCTATAGAAACAAGTTTAAAGTATTGACTAACATTTGTCCATCGCTAGCTCTAATCTACCCAATAAAGTAGCATGCAATGATTTCTAGTGCTAAGTGTCTGAACTAACTCCATAGAGTTTAGTGTTTGGCAGTGATGGCATTATAATGAACTCATCACATAACAGGGACGTGAGCAAGATTGAGAACAGGAACAGGAACACACACACACAGAAAAAAGAGAAAAACAAACAAACAAAAACCCTCACTCACAAACCACACACTCACTCACGCTCCATGGGAGAGCTGGTTAAACCTTTGGAGAGGTATCTCTCAAACAAAAAATGTTCAAATTCAGGTATAAATATTTAAATCTGGTTGGAAAAGCAATGAAGCCAAATAAATGTAGTACATTTCCTTTACAACTATGACATATCAAAACAGCCGAAGATATGAAGGGAAAAGCCTTGTATTCATTTAAAATCAATCAAAGAGGACATGACCATGCAAGTCCTCAGATCATCCAACCAAGCATTTATTCTTTCTAAACTTTATATTGACTTCCTCACTCTTTAGCAACAATGGCAAAAGAAAGTCAAATCTCTGGAAGGGAGTTTCATTTAGAATCGCACAGTCATCAAAATGCTTATAACCTCATGTTTTTTCACAGTAAAGACTCATCCTATAAGATAGGGCCTAAATTTTTAGCTTATAATTATTATTATTGTGGAACTGTGAGCAAGGTTCAGAATGTTCTGGATCTCATTTTCTTCATTTGTTAAATGGGAAAAAAATTCACCTGAAAAGGCCATTGTGATAAAAATAAGATAATCCCTGCAAAAGACTTAGTGGAGTTTCTAATGTAGTATAGGTAGCGTTTATTACTGCCTCTTTAGTAGCTTTATTAATATTTGGCTTTACTTAATATTAGGTTTCACTTCTCTTTATACCTATATATGGTTAGTGAATATAATTCACATTTATTTTCAAAGGGATTCCATCATAATTCTGAAATGAATGGTGCTTATGTCCTTGAAGACCCATATTAGTGTCATACTAAATGAGATTACAACTGACAGAAAAATATGTCAACTATAAAGTGTTGTTTATATTTGTTGATAACATTCCTGAGTATATTGCTGATTTGGTGATCAGAAACTACATTGAAGAGGTAACTGAAACTTCAGTTTCCTTCACCCCTCCCACAGTATCAGCAGTCTGTTTTACACCACCTATCCTTACAGTGCCGACCTTCCTGCTAGGATTTGAAGATATATGTGACATAAATAGTTCCTCTAATACAAATGGGAAGGTACTTTAAAATGTAAAAAATTTCCTCTGATAAAAAATAATCCCTTAAGAATTTCCTTTATATTGTTAAGTAGTAGTGACTATAAATATTTTAGGTGCTTTTAGAGCAAATATGCCATCCATAGCTCTGTGATGTCACCAGTGGCTATGAAAGTGGTAGCCTTATTCCGTCTATGTTCAGAGAATGCACTCACAAAGCTGTTGATTCCAAGAAACACATTACATAGTGCAATGGTAGAAAAAAAAAAACACCATCCACATTTCAAAGTAAACTCACTCTTTACATATTGGCATATTTTATTTCAAGCCCTTCTCCATGGTTAGGTACAAAATGTGAGTTGTTTCACATGGTAGTATTCATAATACAACTATGGTAGCTACATCCATGATTCTACCTAGAACACACCAGACATTATTGCTCATTGTTTGACTCATTGTTCATTAAACCAAAAGCATGGAGAGGCTTAGAGCAAGTAGTGGCATAGAAACACCATTCCTTTAGCACAAGCACACAGAGTTCCTTTCCAGAAGTTTAAAGGGAATTTTACTACAACCCCTGGCATCTAAAGTCTGCCTGTCCTAAAGACATTGACTATTAGAACATATGAACCCCATAAAGCCCTCATACATAAATGTATAACCACCCCTCCTTTTGTGTGTGAGATAGAAAAAGACAAGATCACTTAGATCACTGTGAAAATAATGCACTGATTACAGCAGATGGCATTCTACTAAAGTCCATCTCTAAATACTGAGAATTCCACAGCAAGAGCACAGTAGTGATCCAGACTCAGAGCCTCTGCCCCTTCTCTTGCCCAGGTTTCCTCTGTGCTGGGGTGTTATGGACAGCAATGTAGTCTGTTCATCTGCTTGTCCATATGTATTCCTCAGTTCATGCCTGCAAGTGGGAAACAAAGCACAGCTGCTCCTGAGAAACCAGAAACTTTGGAGAGGGTGACCTGAAGAGGTCCTGCATCTATCACAAGGCCAGGAAAGCCAAAAATCCTGGGCTATGGCTAGCTGGCAGGTCCTCTAGAAAGGAAAGTATAAGCTCTATTTGGTATTTTCTGTTGGAATAATGTTTCAGTTGGACTCAGAGAGGTCTTAGATGTAGATCACAAGAAATCAGTAATGAGGGAAGGGGGGAGATTGATAAAAAAAAAAAAAGAACAGGCTAATATGGGGATCATCACTGTGGACATGTGAGGACCTTTCCCAGGGAATTATCTATGGACTATCTCAGCATGATGTTGGAACATGGTCCAAGAATGGAGCTATGTGAGGGGGATTCTGAAAGCTCGTGAGAAAACTCCAAGAAAACAAGAGTCTTATGACCTCTGCTCCTTCTAAACGTCAGATTACTCATCATCTTTTATTATTCAAAATATGTTTCCAAGTATGCCCTGTCCTTGAGTTTGTATACAGCCTGAAATCATTTGAACTTTGCTCATATGACCATACCTATTTCCAGGAAGGGCTTGTCCTTGAGTTTCTATACAGCTTGACCTTGTGTGAATCTTGCTCATGTGACCTTGCTTAACCCTCAGAATATAAATTGTCTAATGCTCTAAGTAAAGTTGCCTATTGCATAAGACTTCAGTCTGCCCCATTTTCAGGTTCTGTTCTCCCAGATTCACACTGCCAACTACGATGATGACGCATGGTTTAGCCATTCTTGGGGCAGTAAATTTTGGACATTTCTGACTTTTCATTGATAAAGACAATCAAAACAATGTGGGGATGTGGGGTGGCTTGGGAAAGAGGGCTGGGGGTGGGAAGAGGGAGGAGGAAGGGATCTGTGGATAGTATGTGAAGTGAATAGAAAATTTCTTAAAGAAAAATGAAAAAAGTTCTATAAAGAAAAATATAAACAAATCAAGGGTTATCAAGGGTAGGAGCTCTCAAGTATAGTTGTGAGGGAGGAGGCAGACCCAATGGCCTCTGCCTTCTTCACATAGAGTACCATCCTTCTCACTCTATCGCCACACCACAACCATTCCTCTGCTTTAATCTAACATACCCTTAAAAATCAGTGAAAATATTTGTTACCTTTTTGCTGTTTTGATACAGTGTCTCACACAGTAACACAGGCTATCTTGGATCTCACTATGTAGCCTAGGCCTCAAAGTTGTAGTGACCTCCTGTCTCATCCTCCCTAGTTTTGAGGTTACAGGCAGTAACCACAGTACTCAGGGAGAACAGAGATCCTCCCCATGGCCTTGCACATTAAGACATCTGCATTAACGAAAAGCACCACTAACTCAGTAAATAAAGCAGTCCAAAAGTAAGAAACATCAGGTTTGTTTGTGGGATTTCTCAGGTTATAGCCAAAACAATATTGGGCAGTGCTGTGTATTCAGTAAGGAGCGACACATATTTCCTTGTATCTGGATGCTTAAGCCATTTTACAAAATGTAATGTTTAGACTTGCCTGTATCAAAAATCACTCTATTGCAGCTTAAGAACGTCTATTTGTTTCTCAAAAGCCACTTAACATAGAACTAATTTCAAAGTCTGGAGCAAGAATTTATAACTCTGATATGCTTCTTGTTATGTGAGCTCTTACACACTCACACAAATTATGCACGCACTCACATTTCAAATGTCATTCTGTCACATTTAAATAAAGTTTTTGTTTAGAGAGGTAAAGAGAATGTTGTGATGGAAAATGTTATTCAAGCTGGCCATCTCTGAAATTTCCCTGATGCCCTTTACCAATGCAAGCTCCATCTCTCACTGGCAGATGGATGGATGTGGACCAGACTAAAGTTGGTGAAGAACCAGGGATTTAGTTAATGACTGGCTCCTGCTCATGCATGGTATGACATTTGGAGTCAAGATGAATAAAGAATTGAGTTTCCTTTAACAGGCAATTCCATTGCCTTTCTGGCAGGCTTCACCTTAGCTCCCAGGGGAGTCAGTAACTCAACTCTAACAAATTTAATTTCTGCTAAAATCCAATGGAAGAAATCATCATTCATCCTGCTCACTAGCCACATGGTGTAAGAAATGGAATAGTAAATGCGTTTGGGGCTGTTTTGTGGATTGACAAGCCGCATTTAGAGAGGCTAACTTCAATGTTTTGCAAAGTAGCTGGTCTTGACTACTCGTCTTAAACATACCAGTGTTTACATGAATTTCTATGGAGGAAAAGAAATATCCCTCCTATGAAAATTTACTTTTGAATGTCCTACAACTAAAAGCATGCACCTCATGGGATGTAGCTGCATATTTCCAAGTTCACAGCTGACCCTGTTTGTTCCTCCTGGGTGAGACACAAGGGCCCTTCTGAAGATCCTCAACACTCATTTGCTCTGACATGTGCTGAGGACTCTCAGGAGCTTTGAAATCTGGAAAGCATAGCATTTAAATTCACCTGATCTCACACATGCTCTTCACATTATCTTCTGTTTAGGGTCCCTTTCTGTGACATCAGTGTTGTAAGACTTCACTGAGGGCTGACTACAAGCATCACATAGTAGGGCATCACCAACTGTCTGCTCAAGTGACTGATATTTCAAAAAACCTGAATAAATTCTGTCTTGTTCTTTTTTTGCCTTCTTGCAACCCCCTGGACCAAATCCAATGCAGATCATCCATCATAAGCTGCACCGGCTTCAGCTTTGGCTCTGAGGTTGTCTATTAACTCTCGAGCATCCAGAAGAGAGAGACAGAGACAGAGAGATAGAGGGAGACAGAGAGACAGACAGAAACACATAGCTACAGAGAAACAGACAGAGACAGAGACAGAGAGATGCCCAAACAAGGGACACTGAGGTGTTTTTGTAATATGTATTTATTTTTACTATGTATCCTTGTATGGGTATTTCCACATGTGTGGGGGTGCCTGTGGGGAAGCCAGAGTTGTCAGATGTTCCTGGAGCTGGCACAACAGATGTGGGTGGGAAAACCAAATTCTAGACCTCTGCAAAAGTAGCACATGCTCTTACCCACTGAGCTATTTTTCCTATTTTGGCACTGAGGTTTTAGCAAACTGTATTCCATCTGATCCTCTCAACAACTGCCCAGCACATTACAGTCATGATCTCTGTTTTACAAGCAAAGAAATAAAATTTGTACTGCCAGTAACTTACAAAGTTGAAGTTAAACTTTATATTCACTTACCTTCTCTAAAAATACTGAAGTTTTAATTTTAGAGCTCACTATTATAATAAGAGTTTATATATTAACTTGTCTTTCATATTTTACTCAGATTGTCTGCTTGATTTTTTTTTTGTCAGGTTGTTTAACTTTTCATACTTATGCCATCCCTCTAATTAACTTTCTCAGGAAGAAATATAATCAGAATCCTCTCTGGCTGCTTAGACTCATGTAATAAAGTGTGTTGGATGTCCATGGGAAGTGAGGAACAATGTTGGGAGTGGGATCCAGAAATAAATGGCATAGTTTCCTGTCTTCAAGCCATCCACAGTCAAGTGGGACCCCAAGGAACATATTGGTAACATATCATGCACAAATCAGAAATAATAAGCCAGGCTCTCAGAAGGCCATTAGAGTGGTTTTTTCTCAAATCAGAAATCTAGATTTTAAAAGTCATGAAGGGAAATTTGGGGAAAGAACAAAAGATCCAGTAGAAGAGTTTGGAAGAAACTAGAGGGAGTATAGGTAGGTAATATTATCAAAGTACAGTATTTAAATGTATGGAAATATAAGTAAATTCATTATTTTATATAATTAGCATACGCTAATGAAATGACCAAAGAAAAGTGCTCTGACTTTTAGGTTAAAAAGTTCATACATGTTACTTATGCAATTTGAAAAGGATGTTAAACACTGATTTTTGAAGAGAAGGGCATATGCCCCTTTATAATTTGACAGTTCTGTTCACTAAACAGACAACTGAATTCACAAATCTTTTTTGTACAAATGAAATCCTGTCTAAAGTTTCTTGTTTCTTGGTGAGGATTGTGTTACGAGTGTTTTCTCAACCAATTTTGCATTTTTCTTATGTTTACCTCTACCTTGATATTATTGGAAGAAAACTGATATTTTGGTTCTCAGAAAGAAAAAGAGAAGTAATCCACCAGGCTGCACTGGTGGAGCCAGACAGGTCTGGGGAGCACCTTCTCAGACAAGGAACTGTAGGAGTCTCAATAGCCAGGGTTGGAATTGATAGTGAACCCTAGGAGGCAATAGAGGAGTTAATAGGTTCTCACTGAATCACAAGGAAAATGTCTCAAAAGAAATGTCTCAAAAGCAAAAGCAAACATTGTCCTGAAAGTCAAAATCAGTGTAGCACTGAGTTAGAGTAAAACTGCAGAGGTGTTCACAAGGGAAGTTGACAGCATGTGTGAGAACTTGCAGTTTATTCTGTTTTCCCTTTTGTTTAGATTGTTTTACTTTTGAGATCATAATTTAATACATTTCTCCCCTTCCTTTTCCTCTCATATAGTCCTCCTCCTTCTTCAAATTCATGGCCTCTTTTTGACTAATTGTTACTGTATACATATACGTACTTGTATATACACATGTAAGGCGTATGCCTAAATACAACCTGTTAATGCCATGTAATATTACTTACATAAGTGTTTTAGGGTTGATCTTTGGGCTCTCAACAACCAATTGGTTTGTTCTTCCCTAAGGAAAATCATCTTCCCCACTCCCAACTTTATGCAGCTGCCTGCAGTTTTTCTGTGTAAGGTTATTCTTAATGGACATTTTCTCTGGATATGAAAGGCATTACACAATATATTTGTAAAACAGCATTACCTAAATTTTACAACTTCAGTCCTAATTTTAATTTTCTTATAAAATATGTTGAGAACAAAATCATTTAATTGAGAAGCATAAAGTGAAAAGAGTATATGAAATGAACAACCCTATGTATGCCTTATTTAAGAAATTTAATTATTTACATTTCCTTACTGATTGTTGCCATCTCCTCCTTTCATTATCAGAAGAGGTAATTATATATATATATTTGGTTTTTTTGAGACAGGGTTTCTCTGTGTAGCTTTGGAGTCTTTCGTGGAACTCACTCTGTAGACCAGGCTGGCCTCAAACTCTCAGAGATCCCCCTGCCTCTGCCTCTTGAGTGCTGGGATTAAAGGCATGCGCCACCACTGCCCAGCTGAGGTAATATATTTTATACACATGACATTTTACGTTTTTATTAGTTTTGCTGATGTACAAAATTGGATTTCATTATGACATGCATGTACCATGATGGGCATGTATGTATAGGTCAGCTTGTGGGGTTGGCCATTGTTCCTCTGTTGTGATTTTGTTTTCCATTACACATCATCAAGTATCTGTATTCTTCCTTTCATTTTCCACCATTCATCAAAAGCTCCCATGTTGAAATCTTTGGCTATAAGTCAGGATTTGGGGAAACGACTTCATCAAGAAGATTCTGACCTCATAATATGGAAGAATCTTCTGGAAGGATTATGATTTGATGTATTGTTAGGGGTGATAGAAACATACATGAGGGTATTTCCTGGGTAGAAGGACCCTTGAGAACTGTTGTATTGTCCTGACTCTTTCTGTCCTTTTTTGGCTTCCTAGTTGAATGAGGTGAGAAGCTTTGATCAACCATGTCCTGTCTACACTGATACTGTTCCTTTCTATAAGCCCAGAGGCAACAGAATCAAGTGACCAGACACCAACATCTCCAAAGCTATGACACAAAATGAGTCTTTCCTTTTTAAATTGTTCTCCTTGCATATATTGTCAGAGTGTGAGAGAGATGATTTTTGCTAATATATACCTCTTTAGGTGAGTCACAGTGAGTTTTGATCTTCTCATCATTTAACCTCTAAACAAAACCAAACAAAGATCCTGACATTAACCAATAAATCAGCTTGAGGAATTTGTCTGCAAGCTATCAGATTACATTCCTGGAGAACACAGGACTGAGTATGTTTTTCTCCTATATTTAAATATAAAATCATAATTTTCTTTGTTGAGTCTTGATTTATGTTTTGATAGATTTACTTGTATTTATATCATTTGCTTCAGGGAAAGAATCTTTTATGAAAAGTTATATCAAAATACAACTGATATTAACATCATTCCTTTTATGCAGCACCTAGATGATTTGTACTAAGAGTATCATCTGGGGTTGGGGCTTTAGCTCAGTGGTAGAGCACTTGCCTAGCAAGTGGGAGGCCCTAGGTTCAGTCGGTCCTCAGCTCCTGGGGAAAAAAAAAAAAGAGTATCATGCTTGGACCTGCTCTTCTCTTCGGACTCCCTGTGGGAGACCTTGCCTTGTTTGGTGGGTGAGTTGGGGGGTAAGGCAGGAGGGGCAAAAGGGGGGAGGAGGGAGGAGAGGGGGATCTGTAATTGGTATGTAAACTAAATAAAAAAATTCCTTCATTAAAGAAATAGATTATCATCCTTAAGCAATGATGTTTTTATTTCCTAATTTTTTATTGTCTTACTACACTGCTGATGAATTTGCAATACATGGTACCAGGTCCTGTCACTCAGGTTGAAAAGACATCTTCCATGATCTATCGTCAAATTTGGTATATATTACAGGTATTAAAATGTTTCCCAAAACAATAAGAAAGTTTCCTTAGCTTTTATTGTAAAAGTGTGTTATTTTTAAAAACCAAGTAGGCTTACTAGACATTTTTGCTGTTATCAAAATGCCAATTTTCCATCACTCATCCTTTTAATGTGGTGAATTATCATAGCATATTTCCTAGTAATAAAAAAATCTTCCATTCCAGGAATAATCAAAATTGGTTAAAGAATATTATCTATTGTTTATTTTAGTAGTTTAACTAGCTCTTTATTTATATGAACAGCTGATTTGTTTGTTTGTTTTCAGATTTTGGCTTTAAAATTAGAGTCAAAGTTAAATTCTGAATCCTTTCTCTTTTCACTTTTATGAGAGACTACATTAATTAAAATTATGCATCTCTAATATAGTTCAGAGAAATTAACTCTAAATTCAACTGAGCAAGATTGATTTTTAAAGACAAATTTTAATAACCACCATTTGGATCTTAGATTCTCTCCCTTTGTGAGGTTCTTTTTACATTGGATATATCATCTTCCAATATGTAAGGTAAATAATAAGCTTGCTTGCAAACACGCCATTAGTTTCATCCTAAACATTTATAAAGTTTTTTTTTTTAAATTTTTACTTATGAGGTATGTGTTTCTCTATGTTCATGTATGCCATCTACATGCAGATGTCATAGAGGACAGAAAGGGACATTCTTATCCTCTTGAGCTGGAGTTACAGACAGTACTGAGTCTTCCAACATGGGTGTTTGGAGCCAAACTCAGATCCTCTGGAAGAGCAATGAGTGCCCTTAGATCTGAGCTATCTCTCTTTATCCTATACAATTTTATGTAGAGTCTTTTTTCTTTTTATTATCTATTAAAAACTGCATTTTCAGTCTTAATCTAGAATTACAAAAATACCAAAATCATTAATTATAAATGCTCCACCCAGCCGATTCACTAAGGATTTGTAATTTTAGTACACTATAGCTGCAAAATACTTTGTACCTGTGTTAAAACTTTGAAATTTATTGATATCATATTTATGGTTTAAAATGAGATAACTTTAATAAATGTTGATATGTTTTTGAAATATTGAGAATAATATTGTTTATAATATTAAAAATACCAATTATGCTTTTTATGTTTTAGAAATTTTTAAATGTTTTACTGATTTCTTTAAGTACCTAGAGTAGTAAGGACAACGCATTATGACATGGGTGTTTGAATGTGATACTTTTGTATCAATTTCACTGATATTCTGAAATGCATATCCCATGCACTTTTATATAATTTTTATTAAGGAATTTTTTATTCATTTTACATACCAACCACAGACCCTCCACTCTCCCCTCCTCCCACCCCTTGAGCATCCCCCCCAACACACCCCCCATCCCCTCCTCCAACAAGGTATGGCCTCCCATAGCCCATGCATTTTTATCTTTCTAGATTCTGAGGCTATGTTATGAAACAAAATTTTATTAAGTATTGAGAATTTTATCCCCAGGAAATCTTCCCTATTTAGAAAATACCACATATGGACTATTCTGGTGGTTGTTGACTATTTGTGTGCATGTGGCTATATATTATAATTATATTTTTAAGTTTTTATAATACATTTGTTATTTTAATTTCTTTCACCTTTCCTATTGATTTATCTTTCCTTTTCTGTGTCTTATATGATTTTATATAGACTGGGAAATTTTAATTTTTTTATTTTAGATCTAAATTTGAATAAATATCTCAATATCTTCAGAGTAAAAAAAGGCCAAAATTCCAATTTTGTATATGTATTAAAAAAATCATTAAAATTTCAGACACCTATTTCTATCACCATTTAAAGGGGAATATATGAAGACAATTGGAGTTTGTTTTAGGAATGGGAAATTTTTTTTAAGAATTTTTTTTATTCATTTTACATACATTTTATACATTTTACATGGGGGGGGGGGTGTCCAGTCCCATGCAGGCTCCACAGCTGCTGGTCTATTGTACATGAGTTCCATGAGCTTGTCTCACTTGTCTCTGTAGATATCCCCATCATGATCTTGACCCCCCTTGCTCATACAATGCCTCCTCCCTCTCCTTGACTGTGCTCCTGGAGCTTGGCTGTGGATCTCTGTATCTGCTTCCATCAGTTACTGGATGAATGCTCTGTGATGACAGTGTATTCACCAATCTGATTACTGGGGTAAGCCAGCTCAGGCTCCCTCTCCACCTTTGCTAGTAGTCTAAGCTGGGGTCATCCTTGTGGATTCCTGGGAATTTCCCTAGCACAGGTTTCTCCCTATCCCCACAATGTCTCCCTCTATCAAGTTATCTCTTTCATTGCTTTTCCACTACGTCCCTCCCCCAGCTCCACTATCCCATTCCCACATGTTCTCATCCCTCAACTCCTTCCTTCTCTTGCTCCTGTTGCCCTCAGTTTACTCGGGAGATCTCATCTATTTCCCCTTCCCAGGGTGATCCATGTGTTCCTCTTTGAGTCCTCCTTGTTAGCTAGTTTCTCTGGAGCTGTGGGTTGTAGTCTGGTTATCCTTTGCTTTACAGCTAGTATCCACTTATGAGTGAGTGCATGCCATGTGAGTTCATGAATAGACTCAAGAGTGAAGTCAATGGATTCCAGAAACTCTTTCAACAGATGTTTATTTTTCAAAATATTCTTGCAAAATACCAAGGGTAGAAATTTTCTTTTCCTAATTGTAGGTAACTTAAATGTTAAAAATTTCTTGAGGTTGATTATAAAACAATAAAACCTATGATGACTTTGGATTAGAATTATATATAAAAATCTCCAGCCATTACAGGACATTTTCAATAAAAATATTTAAATATTCAAATGATATGATTTTATAGACATCCCAAAGTATCTATAGGAAAATTATAAGTATGGAAAGTTGCTCGATAAAAATTCAATACATAAAAATCAATTGGATTTCTCTGTAGAACCAGTAAGCAGAAAATGAAATTGAAAAATCAATATCATTTATAGCAGCATCAGAGAACTAAATGTCAAGGATAAATCTAACAAGGATGTGTGAGACCTCTAGGCAGAAATCTATAAAGTATCACTGAGATAAATTAAAGATCCACAGGAACAGAAAGGACCCAGCATCACCATGTATTAGACAATATAGCATTTAAACATTTATCAATACTTTCCAGACTCATTTGTAGTTTTAATCTAATTTCAAAGAAAATTGAAATGAGCTCTATTTTCTCTTTTCAAAAATAACGAGTTGGTTCTAAAGTTCATGTGGGAACACACATAGCCAGGAATAACCAGGATAGGACATGCATAGATGGAGGAAGTTGGTTTACTTAACATGCCAGAATTATAGAGTTAAACTATACAAAGAATTTAAAAATCCCAGCTCCCAAGGAAGCTGAAGCATGAGGATCATGAGTTCAAGGTCATCCTGAGCTTCATATCAAGTTTCAGACCAATCTAAGTTACAAAAGGAGATCTTATCTCAAAAAAGTAAACAAAAACAAAGGCAGTGAAACAAACAAAAGAAAGAACTAGCCTCTTCTAAAATCAGTAAGGAAATGAGAGTATCCATTAGAAAGTGGGTACAAATTCTAACAGATTATCAAAGAACAGGTTACCAGAATGTGAAATAATCATGAAAATGTGTTTAAATTCTCACTAGGGAAAGACCACTACATGCAAAGAAAATTACCACTACATGCAAAGCAGAATGGTGTGATACTAAGTAGAGGCCATGTCAGTTACAGATGCCTATGGAACAACAGAAATTCAACAGTTTGGGCAAGCGAAAAAATTAATTAGCCCCCTTAGAGAAACAAAAGATATAATAATAAATAAGCAGCACTAAAATATTTACATTACTTATGAAATTCAGGACAAGCTGATCTTAGGGTCCCAAGATACCCCATAGAAATGAACACATACTCATACAATATGGCTACAATGCTCAAGGAAGGATTATATATAATCCTTTAAAACTATAATCAAACCAGAAATGTATTAATAGCTGAAAGGGCAAACTATATTCCTATAATTAATATACTCATATAATGAATATGTGTTTATATATTACATATATATATGATATCTAGTAAATAAGACTAATTAAAACTGTAGTATTCAGGGATAAGATGGCGAATAAAATAAAAAGCATCATATCAGTATTTTTATATTTGTTTTATTCTTTTTTTTTAATGTGGAAAGTAGCTACATAAGTATAGATCTTTCAACAAATTCAGTGAACTCTCCCTTAATATAGATCGAGGAAGGGAAAATTGGCTTCTAACTTGCTAAACCTGTCCTGTTTCTTCACATGGCTCATTACTTGGGTTTTAACTTTATAAAAGAAATTAAGTGGCACAGTTATGTTTTTCTATTTTAATATATATTTCATATGCCCATAATTTAAAATTTTCCTATACTGAATTTCTTTTAAATAAAAGAAAAAAGACACACTGCCTGGAAGGGAGATTGCGTACATTTCCTATATTTTCTAATAAAAGTTCCATAGCAACCCAAGAATCATGAGGACAGAGTCGACTAAATTGATTTAAGAATATTGGCTTTCTTGGTTAGCTGTAACCACAGTCCTTCAGGTGGCAGACTGAAGCCACTAGCTACCTCTGCGTATCAGCAGCAACTCCTGGAAGGCTGAATCAGTGGGAGAGGGCAGAGCAAATTTCATAAGCAATGACTAAGAGACTCCTTCAGAGGTAATTATGTCCCAGCACCTGGTGCCACTGCCACTGTTTCGCCTCTACCTCCACTTCCCAGCGTACACAAGGCAAGGGCATGAGAAGTCTATAATGGCAGGGACGGCAGGTTGGCTTTCTCCACTGACACCTGTTTTTCTTGACTATCTTTCTGTCAGCAGTATGGTGGCAGTATTAGCTTAGTGTCTAAGATAGCATTTCTATTGCTGTGAAGAGACGCTATGAACACAGCAACCCTTATAAAGGAAAACATTTAATTAGACCTGGCTTTCAAGTTCAGAGCTGACTCCATGATCTACACGGCAGGAAGCATGGAAACACACAGCCAGACAAAGTGCTGGAGAAGGATCAGGGAGGGAGTCTACATCTGGATCAGCAGGCAGCAGGAAGAGAGAGAAAAAGTGGGCATGGTTTGAGCATCTGAAACCTCAAAGCCAGCCCTCAGTGACTCACTTACTCCCACAAAGCTGCTTCTACTCCACGAAGACCACATCTCTCGATAGCGCCACACCTCCCTATGGACCTATAGGGACCATTTTCATTCAAACCACCACAGTTAGCTAACAGAACTTTAGTTCATGGTTGTGGTTCTGTGAATTAGCATTGTTCGCTTAAGTATAGACCATTCTGACTATGGTATTTCCATGAGCTCTATGCAAACAACTCATTTGTGTTATTATTTAATTTTTCAAAACAAGTGCTATATCTTAGCGCTCAAAAAGCATCTCAAACTAAGTTTCTGATTGAATCATTCTATTTGCTGATAAATACTTGACAAAATCAAAGGAATGAAGAGCTTATTTCCTTCCTGGTTCAGAAATTGAAAGCATGGTCCATCCAGGAATGGGTAGTGTGGCTAGACCTCAAAGAAATTGGGCCACAATATATTCATAGTCAGGAAGCAGAGAGCAATGAATGCAGGTCCTTAGGTAGCTTTCTCTTCTTTAGTCAGCCTGAGGCCTCTAGGTTGTTCACACTCAGGGCAGATGTTCCTTTCTCACTTAGCCCAAACTAGAACCACCCTCACAGTCACATTCAAAGATTCAAACCTTAGCTTCTTGTAGAACCTGCCAAATTGGTAAGCATCAACCCTGAAGCCTCCTTTCCAGGATCTTGCCACTCCAATAGAGGAATCCATTAATTCTGTTACTGAAGTCCAGATTCTGGAGTCATCTCAGATAGCTCTCTGTCTTAAACTCAACACAGAGCTTTCAACAGATCCAGCAAACACATCCTAAATAATAGATGCAGATTCTGAGTATAACTCATCTGCCTTAAGCCTTTAGATCTTTGCAATAGATTCCCCCCCCCCACCATTCTTGATTATTATAAAAAGGACATCAGCCTTAGGATACTTGTATTTTACTGCTTCCAAACCAATCAAGGGATCTCTCTTTCATCTATCAGCCAGTTCTTCACCAGCACCTCTCGAGGACTACCTGCTCTGGCTCCTAGAACCTCTGTGCCCTCCTAGCAGGGAACTGTTCCATTCCTATCTGCTATAGCCACAGGAAGTTCCAGGAAGGCAGCTTTTGTAAGTTTTCACCAATGTGATAGCTTTCTTTAAGTTATCCATGCTCCTGTAACTCACCATTGCCCGGTACTCTAGTATGTACACCTAAGAAACTCTTTGGTTCGCCAAGTTTCACTTTAGTGGAATTTTCACTTTCACCTGTCATTGGTACCGTACCTAGCATGAGAACACAATTGCTCATGTCTCCCCATGAGGACTTAACACAACACTTTCCTAGGCTCCCTTTATGCAGAAACCAACTGCTTGTCCTGCTAGTCCTACCCCACCTCCCTTTCCATCTTAGGATTCATAGAAGGAAAGCCACATTTTAAGTTTGTCTAATTGGCATTCTGTTTCTCTATCTATGTTATTAGCTTTAGAAGAGAAGGGATCTTTCCTTTTAATTATTCAACATCCTTAATTCCTATACAATGATTAGTACATAATGAGTAATATCTTGTTAAATAAATAGATTAATAACCATTTGTCAAAATATGCCATGTTGATATATCTCAAGCATTAATTTTTTTCATATAAAGAGAACTTTGGAATAACATTTGAGATATTTACAAATAAGTTTTTCCACTTAGAGTGTCAGAGAAGTCATTTTCACTTCAACAGAGGTAAGGAATTCATATAATTTAAAAACAAATATTTAATTTTATTTTCCATGGATTCACTCAACATATTTTTGTCATGGGATTCTGCTTTATGTCATTTATATATTATTAATTTTATATCATATGTGCATACATTTAAAACAATCATATCAGTAAGAGATAAACTTAGGAAAATACTACTTGAGAATATAAATTGTATTTATCACCATATTCAATTTTATTTAACCAGGCTCTATTTTTCCATAATATCCAAATAACCAGCTCAATTTTCCAAAAAAAAAAGAAAAAAAATCACTGTGATAAATAGACTCAGTGTTGTATACTATGTCATGCTATGTTCCGATTTTTCCAGGTTTGTAGATTAATATTTGCAATTAAATTGTAATTTAAATGATTGTAAAATATACCATATTCAAAAATCTATCAATCATGTGAATTGACTTTGCAAATCCTCATGGAGCACTAAGCAAGGAAAGCAAGTTCTACTTCTGACTCTACTGAAAATTACTTGGACATTAAGTTATAATTATTTTTATTGTACCAATGTATGTTTCACACACAAGAATATGTTTGCTAATCCCACGTGCTTTATACATGGTCCAGTTTCCTTGTCTGTGTAAAGGTGGCAGTATTTGAGAGAATCCTAGTTCTTTCTGGCACCCTGCCTACCACAGTGCGGTTGCTGGGAAAATGCTGGTCCCTTCACCTTGAAGTATCTGTTTCAGTACAGTGCATTTGGCATTACAAAACAAGCTGTAAATATAACTATACAAAGTAACCTAACATGAAAATACTTGTGATTCACACATGCCAAGCTTTCATTCACATTTTCCCATTGCCTGAAAGCAAATTGAAAAACAAAGTCTTTACTTGAAGCTCAATTATGACTGTTGATTCTAGCAATTTTCTCTGTATGGCGGGGATCGGAAAGCTTAATTCTGAGCTAAGTCCTAATTTGTCATAAACTCTTTGATCCATATGTGTACTTTTATTTTTCAGTGTGGAAGAAAATTTAAATGTCATCTAGGCAAAAGTAGAAAAGCACTTTTAAGTACTAAGAGCCAGGGCATGCTAAGGCATTAGATGTTCCTTATGGAAGTTCAGTCATCCAGAAACATTTAACAACACGCTGCTATTTCCTTCTGTCTGAGCTGTGCATGAGGGACACAGATGGAATGATCACACATTCATGAAAATGACAACTCATTAATAGCATCTAGGAGTAGTAACAAAGCATCTTAGTAGTAACTAAGCTCTCTTGCTACATCACATTTCAGCCAGGTCAGAAATATGAATGGGTAATCCAGCCTCTGTGACATTTCTAAAAGTTAAACTTGCTTCTATACCAAAGTATCTTTGTTCCTTAGCACTTTCATACTAAGACATCTTCAAGCATAACAGCTAATTGAACAGGATCATCACAGAAGGAATACACCTATTGTTATAATTTGCATTTCATCACTAGTCCTCAAGCGTCCTTGTGGTAAAGACTTGGTTCCCAAGTAACACTGTTGAGAAGTGGACATTTAGGACTCCTTTAGTGGGAGGCCTTTAGCTCATTAGAGGGGTTCTGTCCTTTGAAGTCCCATAGTTCTCTCTTTCACTGCCTGGACATGAGGGTAGAATTTTTTTTCTCATTTTCTCGTGCCATGAAATGTTACCTTGTCACAGAGTCATGGAAATGGGGTCAGCTATTCATACATAGAAACCTTCAAAATTCTGAGCCAGAATAAATCCTTGTTCTTTACAAATTGATTCTCACAGTTACATGATGTAGCAATGGAAATCTAACACATCTCTCCTTATATGTAAATGTGAATAACTTTAAGGAGTGAGTCAACTGCCATTTAAAAACAAAACTCACAGGCACCACAGCCTGTTAGGATCCCATCACCTATATACAAAGCTTGTCATGGGGACTTCACCCATAGTCCCAGTGGTAGACAGGCAGAGATGGGTGACTTGGAAGAACTTTCTGGCTAGGCAGCCAAGCCAAATCAGTGAGCTCCAGCTTCAGTAAAGAGACCCTAATTAAAAACAAAAGTAAATTAAGGGAGAAAACAGTAGAGGGAGAGACCCAGTATTGACCTCTCGCTACCACATACATGTATGTATACACGCACATACATAAAACACCCACAAATAGGGCACTGAGAATGAAACTGTAAGACTTCTTAATAACTGCCAAAAACATAGCCCAAAGATTAACAAGAAAAACAAATAAAATAGGAAGAAAGCCTGGCTGTTCCATTCTAGTTTTTATCTGTGCACTTGATTCTATGCAGGCAAGTCCTTTAGCATCTCTTAACTCTGTTCACAAGAAACAGAGGATAGATTTCAGAATAAATTTCAGACTCACAGGCCTCAAAGTTCCCTCTTGCCAATGATTTGCTGTGATCTTGTAACTATGGAAATACTCTTGATGAATTGCTGTCAATGCCAAACACTAAACCCCACAGTTCCTGATTGGGTTGGTCCCATATTACATCAATTGAATAATTCTGTTGAAAAGATAAAATGATAGAGCTGAAATAGTATGCATTTGGTGGAAAGAGCTTCAAAACATAATGTTCCCATCTGAATTTTACATGTAAGTTTTAAAATCATCAATAACATATTCCTCTTCCTCTAAAAGGACTTTGATGTTCATGTATTTAAAGGTGTTGCTGGTGAGACTTGAGGTCAAGACAAGAAAGGATTAAAAAAACCCCACAAATGAATAAAGAAAATCTAAACCATATATAAAAAGACAAATAATATGGAACAAGAAAAATAATGAATTTATCTATGAAACAATGTTGAAACTCAGGAGAACATGAATCTGCTAGGGAAATTCAGCCTAGCAAGGTTTGCATGGTGATTGTTTTTAAATAATAGATATGTATACACTTGAGTTAGCATTTTATATGGCAGATTCTCAAATCAAACCATATATTAACCACTTTAAGAAATTAACTAGGGGACCCACTGTCTAGTGACACAGTGCAATTTCTCCAAAAGATGAGTTATAAATCACCATTTGCTTATTTATTTATTTTAAAAGGTTTATGTCATTTTTGATGATGTGTACATGCATGTGTCTGCCTATGGGTTTGTGCAGGCTGATTTTAATGAATCTAATTTATTTTCCTATTATAACATCAAGCCAATAGAAGGCATTAAAACTTTTAACTCTCATTCTGGGGTTGTGATCCCATTTTGCAGACAGATAAAATCACTAAAGAGCACCCACACTCATTATTACCTAAGTTGTCAATGTCAATTTTGAAGGAGAGAATGTCTGATCAAACTTGTCATCTTTAAAGTCAACACATCAGCTGGAGAGATGATGGCTCAGCCATTAAAGGCTAGGCTCACAACCAAAAATAAAGTCAACACATACAAAACCTGTGTGTTGTCTATCAATGGGAGAGAAAAATGACTAAAATTAAAATGACAAAGGATAGATATAGGTACAGAGTACTATATTTGATTTGAGTAATCAGGGTAGATCTATTAATATGCAGAGAATGGTCAAAAGCAGCCCTTGGCTTATTTTTTTTCTTTTCTTGTTTTACACAATGTTTTTATTGATTATCTGGGAACTCCATGTCATGAACCCCAAACAAACTCACCTCCCAGTACTCCCAGGTTTGCCCCTCAATGATCGCTCCCCCCAAAAGAAGAAGAAATCAAACAAACAAAAAAGTCCAATTTATGATGTCCACACACACACCAGAGCATGCTCGACCTCCCAATGGCCAGCCCACCAAAGAAAACCAAGTATTTCCTTACCTGCACACCTGCCAGAAGCCATCAGCCATGGAGAGCCACACCTCAGAAGCCCTATCACAATTTTAAAGAGTTCTCTTCCATGGTTTTCTGTTTAGGCTGTTACATCTTTGAGAGGTGAGGTGGGGTGGGGACAGGAGTTGCCACCGAAACACTCCATTTTCATCCATCTCAACTGCACATCTGCAGTCAGTCATCCATTGTAGTGGGCAGCCATTCCAGCTTGGATCTGGAAGTTCCAACCCGCATTGAGACTCTGTCAACTGTCACGCCTACGAGGCAGGGTCAGGGGAGGCACCTGGAGACCCAAGAGCTGGATGGGCCAGTGCTCTCTCTGTGCACTAGCTCTGTGCTGGGACCCTGAGCAGTGGAGGTAAAATGAGCAGAGCTCCAGAGAACACCGCTGGACTGTGATACGCCTTCCCCAGACCCTGCAACCTACCTATCACTTAATTTGTGAGTTACACCATTAAATAAATATCCTTTTAACTGCGTGGAGTGCCCATAATAATTTCACCAATAATCCATGCTACTGCAAAAGTAGCTTCCTTGCCCTTTACAGTCAGCGGAGCACAGACCACGGACTTCCACGTGGTTTCTAGTGACAGCATGAACCACAGACATCTGTGTGGTATCCAGTGTCAGCACATGCCACATGCTTCAGCATGGTCTCTGGTGGCAGTACAGACCACAGATGTCAATCTGGCCCTCCTGTAGCTCAGTTTCTAATAGTGAGTCGGGGATATTTTTATTGGCTAATATCAAACAAATGTTAGTATGTGAGGCAAACACCCTTGTCTTTAGTATATTTCAAGGGTAATTAAAAATTTCATACATAAAATACTATTTTTTTCCAAATATGGACTAGTTTTAAGACAAATCAAAATTAAATTTAAATTTTAATGAAATTTAATAGCAATAAAACTCAATTCAAATACGTTTTTAAAAAAAACATGGAATTTCCTACTATAATATCCAAGTTGTAAAAAGTGATGGAAGGCATGTTGAGGGTTGCAATAAAACTACTGCAAATGTGGAGATACAATAACAGTTGGGAAGAGTAATAAAAAATTTAAATTGAAATATTTTCCAGCCATGCTGTACATGAGCTACTCTAAGAATATGATGTTCATTGTATACTTTAAATTTTAAAACATCTCAGAACATGTAGAAACACCATCAAAACAAAATATTTTGGGTATCAGGAAAAACTAAAGCTAAAGAGGAAATTGAAATTTAATATAGCAAGTGGTACAGAGGAGGTGAGCAGGAGAATCAGTTGGAATAGTAGACACACAACGAGGGGATGGAGGAGGTGAGCAGGAGGAATCATCTGGAGTACTAGACAGACAATGAGAGGATGGAGGAGGTGAGCAGGAGAATCAGCTGGAGTACTATGCAGACAACGAGGGGAAGGTAAATTAAAGAACAGACACAAGTTGACTAGAAGATCGTTTTGTGTTTTTAACCGTTCCAAGAATCACTAGAATAAGTGTTGTCTGTCTTTTAGATAAGAAAATTGAAGCCAAGGGAGGAATCATTTCAATTATGCACATAAGTACCTGTTGGAGTGTAACTAAAATAGAAGCATGCATTTTTAATTGCTACATTCTTTCTAGTGGCTTTGGTTTCTGAGTAGGAAAAGAAATTCATGACTTCTTATACAATGTGTTCTAGATAAATCAAATTTCCCTGCAAATACATTTTAAATAATGTCCTCTAGAATATAGAAAAACTATGTATGTCTGGAACAATGGGAATGCTGTTTTCCTCTAAATAAATTATTTTACTTCATTTTAAGCAATTCAACATTGCTTGAAACATACACCAATTTTATAGGTGACTAACACAGTCATACACACCTACAATTGTCTGTTCTCAGTAGTTCACCTACCCAGAGATTGCCATTTATAGGTAATGTTTTATATTAGCTAATAACTAATAACCACTAGTTTATCAGCTATTTAAACCTGAACTGTGCTTAGAAGTCTATCAGTAGAAGGGCTTATCCTCCACAGATGGGCAATATCAAAATGCAGTATGTGACACAGGCCTTTATAGTATATGGGCTTCCGTTAGTTGCCTGCCAAAGGTTCAGAGTGTAGAGCCCATAGACTCAGGGATGCCCCCATTAACCCTGTCAGAGTTTATAATATTTTTATATTGGGCTAAAAACTGCTGTAGACCAGTGATAGATGATTTTTTTTTTGTCTTTTGTCCCCCTCTCTGAACAGAAGTTTCTATGGAAGTGGTTGGACCAGGCCATTACTCTATGTTTGGCGTAAATTATTATTAAGGATTAATTATTTCTTTGTTTCATAGTTCTAAAGCCCAACTCTCCTTTATTGCTATGTTTAAAAAAGCTACAAATTGGGAAACATATTAATTTTAACTTGATTTAGACAACACAGTTCACACTGGGAACCAGTGCTATAATGAGTTCACAATATATGTAGGGAAAAGACATAAACCATAGGGGTATTATAAACTAACAAAACTAAGTAGAATACATGATGAATGGATTTGCTATGGGGTTCTGGGCCTCAGTGCTGTGAAAAAATTAAACACATGCAGAAGAAAATAAGCATGGAAGACTATGGTGTTCTGGAAGAGTAGAACATGATTCTAAATTGTTGAGTATAGTACAATCGGGGGAAATGTAAAAAAAAAAAACAAAGAAGCTGCTTAGCACACCAGTATTTGGCAACTTCTGAGGCTTGAGACACTTCATGATGGAATCTAAGAAAAAGACACTGAGTGAGGTATGATTTCCTTAGGAAACGTGGCTTTTATAACCAAGAATAACACCACTATCACAAACACCTATTCCAGTTATGAAGAAGAGTGTTTTTGTTGTTGTTGTTGTTAAGGTTTGTGGTTGATTAGGTCCCACATAGACTTACAGGGCAAGTGGGTATTTATGTCTGGATAAGCTTCTGGCCCCTCTACTGTACCTCCTCTAAATCCCCCTGTATGAGGCTATTCAGGGCCTTCCCAGCAAGTGCCACGAGAAAGTGCTGAAAGGGTTTCACAAGCACATAGCCAGCTGAAACTGTCCTTGAGGATTTCTAGACACCCCCCCACACACACACACACATACATACAGTAACATACAAAGGCACACACAATAAGTAAACCTACAAATACACTAATACACATTTTAAAAGGAAATATATGCAAAGATATAAATATACGATGTGTTGTAGTATCAATCTTCATACCAGAAAGCCTTAAGATGCAGATAGATATTGATCTAGATTCATAGAAACATAGGTACATAATTCAACAGGGTAGCATCCAAGCAGACAGGCAGGCTGTATGTCTCATAAAACATAGGTGATAAAATAAAAACCTGGTGTTTATTAGCCTGTTTCAAAGTATATAAACAAAGTAATACTGCTCAATACCATAGCATACTTAGTTGTGGAATATTCCTTTACACTGTGTGAAGATGTGTCACTGTGATTGGTTTAATAGAGAGCTAAATGGCCAATAGCCAGGCAGGAAGAGATATAGGTGGGACTTCAGGGCAGAGAGAGAAAACTCTGAGAAGAAGGAAGTGGAGTCACCAACTGGACAAAGAAGAAGCAGGATGGGGTGTAGAGTAAAGGTAACCAAGTCACACAAAAGAACATAGATTAAAAGATACAAGTTAATTTAAGTTATAAGAACTAGTTAGGAACAAGCCTAAACTAAGGCTGAGCTTTTGTAATTAATAGTAAGTCACCATGTCATTTGTTTTAGTGAGCTGGCGGTCCAAAAAGAAAAACCCAACTGCAATACCTGCTTCTCATAGCTGCAGGAGACCAGGCTCACTCCACCATTGCAGTTCTCCATACAGCTGCAGAAGACCAGGCTCAATCCACTACTGCAGTTCTCCATACAGCTGCAGAAGACCAGGCTCACTCTACCACTGCAGTTCTATGCACAGCTGCAGAAGACCAGGCTCACTCCACCATTGCAGTTCTCCATACAGCTGCAGAAGACCAGGCTCACTCTACCATTGCAGTTCTGTGCACAGCTACAGAAGACCAGGCTCACTCCACCATTGCAGTTCTGTGCACAGCTACAGAAGACCAGGCTCACTCCATCACTGCAGTTCTCCATACAGCTGCAGAAGACCAGGCTCACTCCACCACTGCAGTTCTCCATACAGCTGCAGAAGACCAGGCTCACTCCACCACTGCAGTTCTCCATACAGCTGCAGAAGACCAGGCTCACTCCACCATTGCAGTTCTCCATACAGCTGCAGAAGACCAGGCTCACTCCACCACTGCAGTTCTCCATACAGCTGCAGAAGACCAGGCTCACTCCACCACTGCAGCTCTCCATACAGCTGCAGAAGACCAGGCTCACTCAACCACTGCAGTTCTCCATACAGCTGCAGAAGACCAGGCTCACTCTACCATTGCAGTTCTATGCACAGCTGCAGAAGACCAGGCTCACTCCACCACTGCAGTTCTCCGCACAGCTGCAGAAGACCAGGCTCACTCCACCACTGCAGTTCTCCATACAGCTGCAGAAGACCAGGCTCACTCCACCATTGCAGTTCTCCATACAGCTGCAGAAGACCAGGCTCACTCCACCACTGCAGTTCTCCATACAGCTGCAGAAGACCAGGCTCACTCCACCACTGCAGCTCTCCATACAGCTGCAGAAGACCAGGCTCACTCAACCACTGCAGTTCTCCATACAGCTGCAGAAGACCAGGCTCACTCTACCATTGCAGTTCTATGCACAGCTGCAGAAGACCAGGCTCACTCCACCACTGCAGTTCTCCATACAGCTGCAGAAGACCAGGCTCACTCCACCACTGCAGCTCTCCATACAGCTGCAGAAGACCAGGCTCACTCAACCACTGCAGTTCTCCATACAGCTGCAGAAGACCAGGCTCACTCTACCACTGCAGTTCTCCATACAGCTGCAGAAGACCAGGCTCACTCCACCACTGCAGTTCTCCATACAGCTGCAGAAGGCCAGGCTCACTCCACTACTGCAGTTTTATGCACAGCTGCAGAAGACCAGGCTCACTCCACCACTGCAGCTCTCCATACAGCTGCAGAAGACCAGGCTCACTCCACCACTGCAGTTCTATGTACAGCTTTAGAAGACATTTTAGTTTTTTCTAATAGGGGTGAAAAGCTTCATGTCCTCATGACAACATGCTTCTGACTAAAGTTAGCAGCCTGAATGCAATAGGGAAACAATGTATGGTAAACAGATAAAGGCACAGCTGTGAGGACTTCATTAACACCTCCCCAAACATCATCTGCTGCTTAGCTAAATGCTGCTCTTGTTCTCAAAGCCTGATAAACTAAGTTCATATGCTGTCATTTGTTTTTCTGTTTATTTGTATTTTTTAAAGCATCTATATCTGAGATTTTAAGGTAGTTTTCTAACAAAAAGTACGTGGCTTTCAAATACTTCATCAGTTTCTCTGACAGCAGTATAATGTCATACTGGGAAACATGATCTTACAGGCTGCATCTGCCTTATGAGGCAACCAAAGTTGCCAAGTGATAATTTGGGAACAGCTTAGTATTATTTGTGTCTAATTTTCATTATATAATAATAAGTAATCCCCCTGGATATGCAGCACGCTCTTTCTCCAATGCCTTCTTCTCTCTGTGTGTTTATTCTTGCTGTCTTTTGTCTATTGACATTCCTCTGAGGCACTCATAACCATCTTTCAATGAGAGCTCAGGAGCGAGACAACAGTGGATCACAGAAGAAACAGTTATGACTTGTGTTTATTGCCCTAGAACTAAGATTGCCAGGTAAACTGTTCAGTTTCAATTTTACTTGGTTTAAATGTAAACAACTTAAAAGTTAGGTATAGATGTGCCCCATACCAACATGAAATACAGTCATCCTAAATATGCTGTGTGCTGCAAATTGAAATTAAGTGCAGGCAGGCTCTGTGTTTTTACTTGCTAAATCAGGCAACCCTACTTACAAAACAACTTTTTACCACTACAGCTTTCTATGAATATGCCGTGTCCTACATATCAACACTTGGGCATTAGCACAGTGAACAAAATATTTTCCGGCATGCTTATGTCTTCCTCTCTCAGTAGGCTCACTCACACAGTCCAGAGATAGAGAGTTCTCTGGTGTATAAATCAAATGTTCTGCCCAATCTAGTATTCCTAGAGATAGTACAATGAGCTCAATATGAATGTTTCCCAATACAAAGGCCAAACCTGCCCCAAAGATGGCAATTCCCTCCATTCCATGTTTAAAGTTCCTGTTGACATCGAAATACGAAATGAGACAATGTCTGTGAAATCACATGCAGTGCACCACAGCCAGATAGGAATGAGCAACAGTAACTCCCTTCCTTCCACTCATTACTTGTAAATCGTGAATGCTGATAAGCTTTGCCTATTATCTGAATCTATATGAGATTCTCTATTAACACAGCAATATTCTGCTTCTATGCTCACACAAAACCACAAGTGGAGAAATCACCCAGGCAACCTGCCTCACTGAGAAGCAATGTTCACTTGACTTTTCCATCAGAGCCCAGTCCTGTGGAAGGATTAATTCCTATCACATCAACAACCAATATTTCCAAGTGAACTGCTAGCTGTGACTTGGAGAACCCCTCCTTTAGAGGAACACCATATTTTCAATGTGAAAATGAACAGGAGAAATAGCGAGAAAGAATGCAGGTTTTTGAGAAACGAGCTGCACTGAGCCCCCTGGACTTGTGTTTGGTTGGTGTTTTGCCTGTGCCTTTTCTCATTCATTATCTAAGCAAATTAAAAGTTAAGGAAAACCTCATAATATTTAAATGTATTACAAAAGAATGAACTCTATCAACATTGACTGGGCTCTTTTGGTTAAAGTAGATCTGGAGACTGAATATTGACAAAGTTTGGCTACCACAGAACTTATTTTTCCAGTGAGAAGACTGTTAAGAAATGTGGGTGTATTATAATTAAAGAAGAGCTCATTTATTTAAGTTGGGGGACACAGGAAAAGTTAGAGAGAATAGAAGAAAGTGGAAATTGTATAAATGTAGTAATCATATAAGAAACGCTAAAAATTTTAATCCTGGCAAAAGTATTATTTTACCCTGATGATTTACATAATAGATGCTTTTCTTTAAAATTCACAACTCAGGTGACAAAAGATAAATTTTTAGCTATCCATATGTTATTAAATTATAACTAATCATATACACATATGACAAAGTTAATACTAAATATATGCAGAAATGTTGCATATTGGAAGTGCAGCAATATTCTGGAGTTTATTTCAATTTTCACAGAAATGTTCGTAATGGAGTATTTGATGACTTAGCTATTTGCAAACGATATTAACTTATAAAGATAAAGTAAGATATGATAGTAGTGTTATGTATGTAAGTAGTACTTTAACTAGATACTTCCATGTATTATCTAGGACAAGTTATTTTCTAAGTTTATTAAAAGGACAATATAAAGCTTAAAAAAGGACAATGAACAAAAATTTAGGAGAGTAATATATATACAAGGGAGGAAGTAAGGGAGGCTGCTACCTGTGAGCTAGAAAGGACTGAACTATACATTCTTTTATTCTGGGAAGGAGCCAACCATGTTCAGGTAAGTATGACAGAGCATCCTGAAATTCCAAGTTAAAAGACCCTGAGGCACATAGAAGAAGAGAGGAAAGGCAGTGTGGCGTTAGCAGTCTGGGGAGGCAGACAGATCCTGATCACATGGGTTTGACTTTTTACAGTATGTAATTTCATTCTCAATCTACCCGGCAGTTTTACACAAGAAAATTACATGATTTTGTTTAAATTTTAAATACAACTATATGTAACTTAATTATAGTGTTCTTTGCTTTGCTAATATGAACCAGCATCCCCGAATTTGCTAAGAAAAACTTATGTTTGGACATTACCTCATCCTGGCCCCAGTGACTCTAACATCTTCTCTAGAACGTTTCCACTTTAGACTAAAGAAAGTCATGCCCCCTTTCCCTTAAAGTTCTAGCTTTACCTGTGAGTGGCACCTCCTTGTCCCGCTGCTTCCTGGGCTTCCTGCCTGGCCATTTTCTCTGCATTTGAAATAGAGCATAAGAGAACTCATCTGCGTGTTGCTCACAGAGCTGCTCCAGGAAGTAGCGTTTGATGATTATTTGGCCTATCTGCTGGAACTCTGTCCAGAATGCCTACAAGCAAACCACACATGGCTGAGACACAAGGACTCAGTCAAGGGATATCTATGTAATCTTTCTCCTGCCTGGAATCATAGACTGCTTTTCTTTACAAGACAACAAATGGCTCTTGCTTCTGAAAGCAGGCAAGGCCAGCAGAGTCTGATCCTTCCTCTTGACCAGCCATGTCAGCAAGCCATCCAGTGACATATGTGGTTATTCAATTACCTGGAACTTGCCATTTCCCCCAAACCCTGTTCCTTCCTTGCTCTTTATTCACCTTCTTTCTTCCTTTTGCTTTCCCTTGTGTTTCTGTTCTTCATTTCCTAACTATAGGAACCTTTTTTATTATTTTCTCTACAGGAAAAAATATTCTCAGTAACTGCAGCATGATGTAGACAGTCGTTCCTTTGTATTCTTTCCCCCATTGTTTCTTGATGTCTAGGTACATGAAACATGGTTCTTTACATAAGCAATTCAACAAATGTTATCCACATTAGCTTTCTCCCTAAGTTTCACACATTGGCAGAAGTATCACAAGAGGGTTGAGAAACTGCAGGAGACAGAGAACACAGTATCCCAACATTGTAACTCCAGGACCTTTGTGTGCTTGTGTATGCATAAGCCAGACAAATACTCCTTGGCTTACAATGGAGTTATGACCCACTAGATCCATCACACGAAAAGAATAGCATACTTCTAAATGCATTAGAACTACTTACTATACCTAAAATAATTAGTCTAACAGAGCAGAACACTGTGGAGCATCAGTTACTCACTTCCCCAGTCAAGTTGCTGACTAGGAACTTAGGAAGCCAGTGCTACCACAGCTTCCCAGCATTGCCTCATATTACCAGCCTGGGAGAGATACCAATACAAAATTCAAAACATTAATTCTTCTGAGTTTGTACCATTTTAACTGCATCCTAAATTGTAAACTTCAGTAATCAGTCAATCACTTGTAAATCAGAGACATTGCCATCCTATACATATTTAGGAAACACCATTTTCTGTCCTGCAAACATACAACAAATTTTAAATTAAAGCCCCCTCCACACACACCATGAATAGCATTTAATTGGTTTATACATATGCCCAGACACTGAAGTGAGAGTTTGAGAGTTTGTTTTACAGGAGGAGAGCTCTGGCCTGACACAGGGCCGGTCTTTGATGGAGTTCCCATACCCTGATTAGCTGAACCGTTATAAGTTCCCTAATCACACCTACCACCTATGTGGAGACCCCTTCTTACCTAAATGCTGCTGTAACTACAGATCCACTTTCTATGTCTCACCTCTTCTCCCCTCTTTCTCTCTGTGCCTCCAAACCTCCTTTCCCAGGGCTTTCCCTTCCCCTGAAGTAAAGGCCCAGAAGAATTAGATATAAAAGGAAAGGCTATATGGATTTTTACACATTGGAGACTGTGATGATCAGCTAATGTGTGACAGTATTCATAGAAGAAACATGACCTCTAAAGTCCCAAGACAAGTTACAAAACAGCATTACAACTGAAAATATTGCCAGAGGACAATCTCTTTGAGTTCCCATGCAGCCCTCATATCAGGATATGCCCAGTACTTAGTCATCTACAGCAGTAAAAAGCTGATGTGAAAGACAGATTTGAGGTCAAATTCTCCATCTCTACTTTCCCATTCTTTTGGTAAGAAATTAAACCTAGATGCTCTTCAGCTTTGCCATTTATGATCACTACATAAACGGTTCTACAGTATGCATTTTTGAGAGTTCAAAAGATCATCCAACTTTTCTGGCACATACTGTTCAACATTGTTATGATAGTCTAACACAGGTAATTTTTCAAGCAATTTAACATGGCAAATACTATATGTGCAGAACTGTACTCTTTGACTACACTCCCTCTGCAAACACTATAAACTATTTGCCCATAAATTACCATTTTATTTTGTAAGAAGACACTGTGTATTTATACCAATGAAGATCCCTTTTGTTTTCAAATAATTATAATTCACAGATATTAGTTAGGGAAAGAAAGACTCTCACTTTCAGATTTGTAATGAAAATTCCCAAATTAGAACAAAAATTGACTTCACTTAACTGTAAACCTGTTAGACATAAGGGAAAAATCATATAGATTCATTTATAACACACAGAGTCGCTATAGATTATAACCCTGCTTAATAACATCTGAGCAGAATTCAAACATAGCTATTCTTATTTAGTGGCTACTCATTATATTAGATATGCTTTTATAAAAAGGGGGTGGAAGGCTACTTAACATATGATCAACTCAACCCAATAACTCTGTTAATTCTAAAATTATGAATGTAAATAACATTATATAATTAGAATGTACCTTAGTTCTATGTATCTTCTAGCAGAAATTCAATGCTTTGTTTTAAGTTCAAAACACAGCAATCACTTTGATATAATTTAATACTTAAACAAAAACATGATTTTCCATTCTGTAACTTGAATTTTAGACTCACATCAGACTTTCTTTAATCAGACCATATATAAATGTATTATGATATACTTAGAACAAGGTCAAACAACAAATATGACACTCAATATGCAGTGTTTATTTTATTTTTCAAATAATGAAAGAGATTTGCATAAAAGTCCTTTCACATGATAAGCTTTTCCTGTGTTTGAAAAAGTTTTTAAGGAGAATTATACCTGCTACTATACAAACATATTTGGTGCTTAGAGCACAAAATGCATCAGGGCATTGGCAGAAAAAAATCTGCTGAGTAACAAATATTTGCAATGGATATAGGAGAAATGTTTTATGACTGAGCACTTGATAGAATAGCTTGGTGTTTGTCAGGTGAGAAATCTTCCTTGTACCTTCATCATTGTGCCTTCTAAGAGTGGGCAGTTTGATATGTTCTTTGGCCAAGTATCACATATAGAGGACAGTCTGGATTCTATAGAAGCCAGTGAGGACTTGGGCTTACAAAGAAGTTAAATTATTCCATAGAGTGATGTAGTCACATTGTGTGATAAACTTATTAAATATTATCTTTATAAAAGTATATTATAGCAATGTATTAATAAACACAATTTAAATTATGACCTAAAGAAACAATTTATTTGTTTAATTTCAATTCTATGATTTTAGTTTTCAAGCATCATTCTGTATCTTATATGTACATCTAAATTGTTGCCCTAATTGTGTCTATTAACATTATGCTTTAACTGACAGGGCCTTCTGTAGATGTAACCAACTGTCTTATTAAATAAGAAACACAGAACCAATGTAAAAGAGAAAGCCAAGAGGTCAGAGCTCAGAGCTAAAACCTTACCTTTCCTTCTGTGGTGGTCCTACCTCTCCGAAAGAGACCTACTTCCTATGTGTTTGTCTTGATATATATTTTTTGTTTTGTCTTTTCATTGGTTGTAAACCCAAACACGTGACTGCCTCATCACTGCCTGTAAGTACAGCCCTCCAGGTCTTAAAGGCGTGTGTCTCCAATGCTGGCTGTATCCCTGAACACACAGAGACTTACCTAGCTCAGCCTACCAAGTGCTGGGATCAAAGGCGTGCGCCAACACCGCCACGCTCTTTCTATGGCTCTAATAGCTCAGACCCCCGGGCAACTTTATTTATTAACATACCATTAAAATCACATTTCAGTACAAATAAAATACCACCATATTTCTCCTTTTCTATTTTAATAAAAAGAAAAAAAGCAAAAGGTTATAACTAACAAAGGAAAAACTATATACAAAAGTATAATAACTATATACAATATATACAAGTAATAAATACCTAAACAATGTCTAGTCCATTTGTATTTGACAAATTTAGAGAAAATAATTCCATTATCTATCCTATTTTAGTAAATCCAAAATGTATCTAATTTACTTTTTTATCCCAATTAATCTTTAACTATAACTAACTAACCTTCAACTATAACTAACTAATCTTTAACTCCCTCAGATACCCAAGAAGGAAATAACATTAGCTAACAATAAAAACAGGAAGTGCATGTAAGCAACTTCCAAAAAATTTGTGAGTTGACAGAAAAAGCCAGCTGCCTGGACAGTCACCTGAGGTTTCTCCGCAGTGTTGGGGCATCATTTTTAGCTTATAGGCTTAGCGTATCTGACAGACTTATTTGTGAAGTACGATATACACAAGATCAACAGTTTAACCTCACATTGAGTGAGAGCAGTCCATGTACCAGAAACACCTGAATTTCACTAGTGTCTTGTCATGATTCAGGATTTTAAATTCTGGAAATTGTTGACGGTTTTTTAATTCAGCTGTCCATTCTTTTTGGCTGTGTATATATGGCTTTGTCTCAGCATTCTGTTCTTCTCCACATCCCTCTATGAAATGCCAGTTTACTATTGAAAGGTGTGAGCTTAGTTACTCTTTAAGAATAACTGTTTCAGCTGCTGTCCCATTGCACATCAGAAGCCATTAGCCTTCCTCATCATTACTGGTCTCTGAATTTTTCATGGCACAAATCCCACAAGTGTCATTAAAAAATTATGTACATAATTAAGAAAATTCTTTCTGAATGTTGACAGCTTTACAGACGCTGGATTTGGCATGGATTATTGCATAGTATATAATTATCCCTTAAAGTAAATAAATTAACCAGAAAGGGGTTTTGGTTAAATATTTTCAGTAAAGTTGGTCTTCTCGCTCCAGTTCTAAGGTTGGACAGTTCTTAGACCCAGAGAGTGAGCCTGAAATAGCAAGCTCAGAGTAATGGGGGAGCAGTAAGAAGTAATATAAATTTGTACTGTGGCTCCACTAATGAAACTTACCCATTTGTCTGCTACTCAAATGCCTTCTGCTCTGGGATCCTGTCCCAATGCTCTCCACGTGCATTTAACAGCTTCCTCTTCTCTTTCTCTTACTGGATTTTGTCAATAACATTTTATAGCACCGATTATATCACATCTTTGCTTCTTTTTAATCTTGGGGCACTTCTACATATATATATATATATATATATATATATATATATATGTATATGTATATATATGTAACTAAGATATGGCATATATTAACTCAGATAAATATGTGTTGATCAAATAGTGTCAGGAATCTTGAAGCATATGTGTTTGAGCTCCTTGGTGTAAAATGTGAATTTGTTAATAACTCTTTGAAGACTTTAGGTTTTGAAGCTGATCAGCAGGCAGGCAGATATTCCTACTTTTTGAGAATATTAAATCTTGGGTAAGACATGTGCTTGCATTATTTTGTGAAATACATTGTACCTCAAGTAAAAAGTAAATTAGTGCTATTCAAAGTAAGATGGGAGAGTTCAGAAAGAAGGGATCCCAGGACTTGTTAAAATATAATTGGACAGCATTATAGTGTGAAATTTATTCTAGGTATTCAAGGTTGTTTCAACAATTGAAAAGTGATTAATGTAATCATCATTTCAATAAACTAAAAATAATTGCATGATCATAGCCATAGATTAAGAAAGAGTACTTGGAAAGATTATTTATGATTAGAAACTCTTAGAAAACTAGGAATTGAGATGATACCATCAACTTGAGAAAGGATATTTATAAATACACCACAATTAATGCTATACTCAATGATGAGAAACTCAGGCATTTCACCAAAATCAGGAACAAAATAAGCATATCTCCTCTTACAGACTTCTCAGTGTGATAGGCCAGTCCTGGCTAACCAAGTGGGACAAGACAAGGTGCTAAAAACATGGACATAAGGAGGGAAGAAAAATGTCTTTTATTTGCTTATGATATTATCATAAATATAAAACCATTTTGGAGCATCAACAACAGAAAAATCTATTTTAGAACTAATAAATAATTATAGCTATACAGTAGATGGTTAATAAACAGAGTATGACCCATATCTTAAATACCAAAAATAAACAAATAGAATTAGAAATTAAACTCAGAAAACTAAGGTTGTATTACCCTCTCCTCAAGAAGAAATACTTAGAGATAAGTCTACAAATACATATTAAGGTCTGTATGAAAAAAATTGAAAAAATCTAATGATAAATTTTTTTTTAAAGAACAAAATAAGTAGAGCGGAATTCCATGACAATATACAGGAGGAATAAATGTTGTCTAGAGATCAGATTTTTCTAACTTTGTCTATAGAAACAATATAATCCATGTACAAAGCCTGGTGAGTCATATTGTTACTATTTTTAAACTAATTCTAAAGATTAGAAGCAATGAAAAACAAAATTTAGTGTGGTTAATGTTGAATAACAACAACAATATAATAATAATAATAATAATAATAATAATAATTGGGGGGCTGATACTACTTCACTTCAAGACTTTCTCAAAATCTATACAAATTTAGGCAGTATGGTACTGATTAGAGCACTGGGAGTCTAATTAGTGAGAAAGAAGAGGGCTTATATGAGCGAGAATTGTTGAAGCCAAGGTTGGATAAAGTACAGGGACAAATAACCAAATGAATGGAAGCACAGGATCTATGAACCAAAGGCTGAGGGGCCCCCAACTGGATCAGGCCCCCTGAACGGGTGAGACAGTCATTTGGCTTGATTTGTTTGGGAGGCAGCTGTGCGTTGGTGCCGGGTCCTGGGCTCGTTGCATGAGTTGGCTGTTTGAATCCTGGGACTTATGCAGGGACGCTTGGCTCGGTCTGGGAGGGGGGGACTGGACCTGCCTGGACTGAGTCTACCAGGTTGACCCCGGTCCTCGGGGGAGACCTTGATCTGGAGGAGGTGGGAATGGGGGGTGGGCTGGGAGGAGGGGGAGGGGGCGAGAGGGGGAGAACAGGGGAATCTGTGGCTATTATGTTGAACTGAATGGTGTTGTAAAATAAAAAATAAAAAAAAAAAGAAAACTGTAGATAGCTGAATGGAACAGATTTCTCAGATGTAGGCACACAGAAATATAGTCAACTGGAGAGAAAATGTCCTATTCAACAAGTGATGCTCAAACAGTTGGCTATCTCATCCAAATGAAACCACCAGGGTAGATTTGTTTTAATATTCAGGAAAAGTAATTCAAAATGAATCTTATTCTAAAATGCAAAATGCAAAGCTGTAACATTACTAGAAAATAACCTAGAATGACATCAAGAGGCAATAACACTTTAGACAAAAGAGACTAAATGCAAGTTGTACAAAAGAAAGAATTATATAAGAATCACAGTTCGCTAAAATTAATTTTTTATCTGTGAAGTGTATTGGCAAGACAATAATAACAGAAGCCATTACTTGACAGGAAGTAATTGCCAAAGATGTAGCTGAGAAAATACTGCAAGCCAACATATAGAAAGAACTCTTGAAATTCTAAGTCCATAAAAGAAATCAAAACTGCACCAAAGATCTTGATGAACACGTCACCAAAGAAAATTTATAGATGGCAAATTAGCATAGTGAAAAGTGTTCCACATTAGACGTCAGGAAGAGGCAAATGCAGAGAATGTGATGGCACTGCACACCTGTTGGAAATGTTGAAATCCAGGATGCTAACAGGGGTTAAGTCCTGCCAGGATGTGAGCAACAATCCTGCTCCTGCATTACTGACTGAAACACATTGTGGTACAGACACTGTATCAGAGAGTGAAACTATTTCTTATAAAACAATGTATCCTCACCACCTGATCCATCAGGAAAGAAAGTTCACATCTATATATAAACCTATATGTGAATGTTTATCATGAAGTTAGATTGAGAATTGTCAAGTCTTGGAAAGAACCAGAGGAGTTTTGTGAGATTAAATTATTAAGCAAACTGTGAGACATTTGGACACTGAACTACTACTCAGCAATAAAAGGACATTTTCTGTAAAACCATGAAAAGACATGGAGGTGTTGCTGTCTCTTGACAAATGCTTCACATCACACACATGTTTAATCTTACTGAACTATTATGACAGTAAAAAAAAAAAGGCAGCAATGCTTATGGCCAGTATAGAAGATTACATTCCACCATCCCGACATTCTAGAAAAGGCAAAAGTATAGTAATGATACAAAGATTGGTGACTGTCAGGGGTTGAGGAAAGGAAAGGCATATGTAGCAGAATTAGGGGTAACACAAGCATCTCTCGTGTGGGAAATTCAAACGATGGGGAGGCTGTGCACATGTGAGAGATGTACAGGAAATCTTGGAATTTTCTACTGTATTTTGCTGTGAACTTAAGAGTGCTGTAAAAGTAAGTTCCACTTAAACAATTCACCTACCCCTACATACACACATGTGAACAAAACTGGTATAAATTATCTGCTCACCAATAGACCAATAAGATAAAATTCATATACGTTTTATCTTACTCTTCCATTTCATATAGAATTTTCATTTATAGATGATTTAAGAATTTAATAATCATCTTCAAGACAGTTTACCTACATCAATTCTATAATTATAGATTAAATTCAAAATATTTATTTGCAAACTCACAAACATCATTTTACATATTTAAATATTTAAATTCAGTGAGTATATAAAGTGGATAAGTAAGGCAACTGAAACAGTATATTCACTAACTGTGTAAACCACTCACTGCTCCAAACCATCCTTTTACAGATGTCATTAGGTACCTGCATACCAGACATTTCCCTTAGCTCCATCTAACTGGTCAACTCCTTTTCTCCCAGGCAAGATCTATTTCAGGAGTCAAATAGTCACACACTGAGAACTCATTCCCTGTAAGACTTTAGACCTATGATTTGACTCTAATTTTTGCAAGATTTACTATAACCTCATGCTTGAGTGTCATATGGATAACTACACAGTAACCTACTATTTTACCTGGACCAAGAATTGCACTCTTCAAATGAGTTCTCACTTAGACCTTTCAGTACACATTTTAGTTCCACTGTACTATACATGTCAGCAATACTAGAAGTCTCCTGATATGATGGAGACTGGTCTATTTCTTTCAACAGAGATGATTAACATTTTGTATAGCAATTTCATTTGCTAGTTTGCCACTTTGCTTCTGGGATCTAAAAAGCTCCAGCCCTCCCACCAGCTGTGTGGTGATATCTATGTCTACAGGTGTTCTGCTCAATAGCCATGAAACAATGGTTCTCAGACCCTGCAATCACCACAGCTCAGTAGAGCAAATTTCTTTATCCATGAGGTCTAGTGCTCATTTTTTTCAAAATGACTTTGAGGGCCATAAACCCATGCCACTGATATATATTCCCTGCTGCCATTGGTGAATGGGAAGTGCTAACTGCTTACCCTTCTCACTGGCTTATTCTCTTTCACATAAACCATGCTCATTGTTTCTGTAACTTGTTGCTGCTCATGGCTTAGCTTTAATCTCTTCCTCCTCTGGAAATTCTCATCTATATCTTTACTCACCCCTCAGCATTCACAGTCTCCTTTTTGACTCCATTGTTTTCCTACTTTGACTAAAACAAAAATCTTATGCGAATAGTCCAATTCTCCTTTTCCATTTTTAAAAGCTGTTTCAACTTTGTTTATACCAGCAAAGTTATGGAACTGTATTCCTGGCTCTTAGAGAACTTTTCCTTGTGTCTTCCAAAATTTCTAATTCTTTTCACATTTCTGGAATTCATATTACGGTATGAATTAATAAAACTCCTCATTTTTTTAATGAAGGTTGCATTTCCTAGTCTCACTTGCAAAATAATGGTATTATTTGATTAGTTCTAGTGAACAAACCATTAAGAAAAAATTGGTGTGAGTCATTTCAGACCAAGTCTCTTCAGGAAGCCTGTGTCTCTGTCCCAGTGTTGCTAGCTAGAGTGAGATGACAAGTAGTGAGGTGAAAAGTAGTCACTCATTGACCAGAGCCTCATGCCATGGGCAAGAAAGAATACTCCCCCACAAGAAAATGCTCCTTCTTCGAGGCACTAAGAAATTATTTTCTTATCCAGCTACTAATAATCTTAGCTATAAATCACAAACTCCTTCCCATTGTATTCTCTTGGACTCTGGTATTGGAGAATTTTGCATAAGATAAACATTTATTTCAATTCTAAAACTCTTGTTTCATCTTGAGCAATAGTAATATCTACTTATACATGATCTAAAACCATATCTTTCCAAATATTGACTTCCAGTTAAATTTGTTTGCTTCTTTCTCTCATTCTCATAAGCATGATCTGAAATTTTTCCTTTTTCATAACTCCTTCTTTAAATCATTTGTTATCCATTAATACACAAGGTGATCACAATCTCTATTTTGTAGTACACATTTGTTCAAGCACTTTAATTATGAGTATTATTTGATTTCATCCTTCCTTAACTTACTCTCATACAAATCACACATTAAGCCGGGCGTTGGTGGCGCACGCCTTTAATCCCAGCACTCGGGAGGCAGAGCCAGGCGGATCTCTGTGAGTTCGAGGCCAGCCTGGGCTACCAAGTGAGCTCCAGGAAAGGCGCAAAGCTACACAGAGAAACCCTGTCTCGAAAAACCAAAAAAAAAAAAAAAAAAAAAAAAAAAAAAAAAAAAAAAAAAAAACAAATCACACATTAAATGGTTGAATTCAAACTTCAATTGAGTAATATCCTGGATTTCATTACCTTTCATGTGTTTTAACCCAATTTTCCTACCAATGTCTCAAACATGTAGTAACTGAGCTGTCTGCTGTATCAATGGTGAAATAACCAAATAACAGATCACTAATGAGTCAGGTCATGAAATAGGGAAGAGAAATTCTGATATGAAAATGAGACCACTAATCAATAAACCTCCATACTTCCTGAAATACAACAACCTACTTGGCATTTTTTCTCAAATAATGTACCCCCAACTCACATTTCTGTATCTAATCTCATAAGCATCTCATATAAATGTCCTTCACTGTCTGCATTTTCTCAGTAATAGGAAACCTCACAACTAAGAACACAAAAGTAAAAGTGGCTGTCATCCTTGAAAATATTCCAGAGTAGCCTTCATCATCACCCCATTTCAAATATTTATTGATATGACATTCTAAATATATAACAGCTTTTCATATAGTTCCTATACCCCATGACTCAAAGCTAATATAATTTTGTCTGAGTAGAATTAAGATACATGGACATTTTTTTTTTTATTGTAAGTTATTGGACTCTAAACTCTGTCCAGCCTACTTCTGGTAATCTGCCTTCTTTTTTACTGACTGGGACTGGATGAGCATCATCAGAATGATTGGGAGAGTGAATGAATGAGTAGAAGTGAATTTATATGAATTCTCACCATCCACATATACATATGAAGCAAGAATTCATGTCTAGGTTATATAATGGAAAAAAAAAACGGTTTAAAATCCAAACAGGCAAAACTTGAAGAACCCAGGCTCAAATGTAGGTTTTCTCAATTTAACTAACTCTTAGCTACTAATTATCTTTCCATATTGAGCTTCATGGCATGTATTTTATTTAACTGTTATAGACTTAGAACTACCTTCAATTTTTAACAAAATTGTCTATGACTATAGAGAGTAAAGTCCCTTGAAGACATCCTGACATTTAAAAAAAATGTGTCTTTAATTAGCAATACTTTAAGAATTATTACAATTTTTAATGGATATGTGTATGTTTATAATACAAGTTAGTGTTGATGCTAAAATGTACCAAAACAACCAGCTTGTAAGAGGAAAGGGATTTGAGCAGAAAATAATGCGATAGATTTTGGAATTGTTGTTGTCTATCCCTATCATGTATGTTTTCCATGTGGAAATACTGTGCTAAGCAATTTACATATACTAAAATAGGTACTGTTAGCACCCTAATTTTACAGATAAGAAAATGGAAGGATGAGAGGAAACTATCAAGGCCTAGAAGCAAATCCCATTTCTGCAAAATTTCAGAAATACTGAATATCACCTTCTGAATATGTAGTTAAGGCTTCTATTTTGAGCCTTTTCCAAATGTGAAGTGGACTAAAGAGTTTTTTTTTTTTTAATACAAATAGGGCCTGGTAACGAGTAATTTTGATTTTAATGAGATAGAGAAGGTGTACAATATGTAGAGTATCAAAGTGATCTTAGAATATTTAAGGAACAAATAGTGTTGTCTTACCCATGAATTCAATCCCCAAGTGGTCTGCTACATCAAAGTCAGCATGGAAAGAAGGGAAACAGAAAAAGAAATGGGTTAGAAAAAATCCAAACAATGGCATCATTGCTTGTTAGAACATCCTCCAAGATACAGGATCTGTGTCTTTTAACTATGTTAGCTTATGAAATGTAACTTGTAGACAGTCAACAGTAACAGTTCTTGGTGTTGTCTTTAATATTTATTTCCACAAAGCATATAAATTATTACTTAGCATTTTAGTGAAATAATAATGCATAAATATGAAATATACCAAATAAAATTCTAAGAGGGGGGATAAGAATTCCTTATAAAAATACTTTCAAAATTCACCATATTTCTTGTAGATTAAGTCTTTGTTCAACATTAATTTATTTGGACCTCTACATTAGCAAGAATGACAAAGCCTCAAACAGGCTATAATGCAGTGTGCTTCACATTCACACACATGCACACACACATACACACACTGATGACACTAGACTTCTTTCTTGGACATGTTATTTGAGACAACTGTGCACTGGCAAAACCAAACATCTTACATGGGTCACCAAGTCTTGGGTAGATTGAAGGCACAAATCCAATGTACCTGACCCACAGTCCACATGACTGCTTGACTTGACAGGTCATCCGATCAAAAACAACTGGCAGAGATTTCACTATCGGTGCTGTGTGCTCACAGACACAGACAGTCCTGAACAGCCAGTCTGCCTGTGGCCGGCAGAGTGATGAACTCTCCTGGGCTTATTTGCTTAAAGTGTCCTCTTTCTTTTAATTGTTTAATTGTGTTTAATTCACTTTGTAAATTCAACACATGACTTAAAACGATATTTTCTATTCCACAAGTATTTCCAGTATTTGTCTGGAACGAGAGTAAATGGGACAAAAAGCTATTGCTTAATTGTATTTGTTTCCAAATCCAATTGCTGACCTCCATTTAGGGGTTTAGTAAATAAGCATTTTCTTTTAGGAAACATATGCACAATTACTCATTAATATTAGTGCATGTATGAATATACACATATAAAACACATATTTGACATTTCAGCCATTTTAAGTACTTAATTCATTTTAATTGCTTAGTTCAGCACAAATTAAGTTCACAAGGTTGTGCTACCGCCACACTATTTTTAAGGCTCTGTTTCTTCCATCCCATCAGTCAGAGGCTGTCTTCTCATCTCACACGTTCCCTCCCCTCAGCTACAAGCAACCTCTAGGTTCTGCATCAGTTCAGTTTGCCTGTGGTTCACTTGAAGTGATTAAAATTCGTGTGAATGACAAAATGTCTACTTTTATGAAGAAAGATGGCAACAGTGTTTCTAAAACATGGATTTATCCCTTTCTCTTCTTGGAAATTTTTTTTTATTGCTTGTGCTGCACTGATATGCACTTTCTTCATTATCTGTTCATTTTTGTGAAAAGATAGCTCCTTGTTCTCAGAGAATTCTGGCATCATTGGCAGGAAAACACAGAGTCAGATCTCTGGCCATCCTTCTTAGTAAGTGCCATACTGAAAATCTGCACTGACAGGAGAGACCAGAGGCAGAGATATTGTTCCTAGGAGGGATAGAAGTTGCTATGCAAAAGAATGAGATTTATGAGGAAAAGTGACAAGTGCATGCTTATGTTCTTCTGCAGACAAGAAGCCCCCAACTGTGTGCTCTAGAAACATGGAAGAGATACTGGATATATAGAATTTTAAAATGAGGCTTGAGCAAGATTAGCTATTATGAAGGAAAGGTAAGGTAATTGAAAACACAGGAAATAACACAATTTGTATTTGTACACAGACAGAAACAAAGGAAAATCAGGAGACAGGAGCATTTAGCAATCAGCAAGCAGAGGTTCTCCTGTGGACCACAGATATTCACAGCCAGAGGCCCTCAAGGAGTAGACCTCAGGTATTTACAGGCAAAGGCTCTCAAGGAATGGGCTCTAGATATTCACAAGCATAAACCAGTAGTTAGGAGGCCCCTAGCCTCAACTTGGTTGAAAAAGACCTTTCTGCTAAAGCCAGCCTCCATTCTTCCACACCCTAGGCTGTTCTACCTATGTGTGTGACAAAGCATGTAGACAGCCAGTCTTTGTGACTCTGTAGACAGAGCTAAGAAGTGAGCAGTATGTTGACACATTGGAAATCAATCTGCATACTTTTAAAGTCACAACAAATTCCTGGCCAGCAGCATAGACGAATATCACGGCTCAAAATTATTCAAACACTGAAAAATATAAATAGGAGTCTTGATTAAAAGAAATCTCTCTTAATATAAAAGTTGTTAGGTTTGTAATTTGCAGGCTCTCCAGCAAAGTGCCGTCTATGTTCTTGGATATTGAAGCGAAATTGCTCACTAATTTTTATGATGGCCTTTTGATGGAAATTGAGAAGCCTGAATATACAAGTAAAAAATTAATTTTTATTTGAAAATATCTCCTGCTCTTTCACCTCCCACCACTACCACACACACTACTGTATTAAAAAATGCTAAACACTGTGATCACTATTTATCAGTTTAAAGACACTGACAGGCTTTGGTTCACACAGAAGGATCAATGAAAAGCAGGTGACAGAAAAGCAATTCATTTTGTTATTATAGTCATACACAGAACATAAACCACACTATTTCTCAGAAGCCTGTGCTGATTGTTTCTCAAGGCAAACAGCTTGCCGGAAGATGTTCAGGCCTGAAGGAAAACGTCAAGAGGAAGAGAATGAGAATAAATCAATTAATAGTTAATTTACTCATTCACTCAAACCACTGAGGACCAGGAATTGCTCAGATCTTAGGGTGAGTCAAGAAGGACCCGGCTCAAGCCAAAGCCATCTGATTTCCCCTGGAGAATGCATGTAAATCTACAATTCACATATTTTAACACTTTAATCAACTTTTCTTTGGAATATCCATACCCTCAACATTGTGTAAGTGTGGCCCACTTTTACCCAGCTCTAACTGCTCTAGGAAATGATATAAAGATGATATCTCACAGCAACACCTAAACTGGCAACCATGCCCACAGTAAAAGGGCATACAGCAGCTACCCAGAGGGGTGAACTATCTTTACCCTGTCATCATGCCTATAAGCGTGTGGGACTGCAACTGAGCCCAGGTGGCCTGACTCTCATCTTTCACTTATCCAGTTTATAAACATCCTCCCTCAGAAGAAATAGCTAATTTTTGCAATGTCATCATCAAGTAATGAGACCTTCTGGGATGAATTATTTAATCCACTTAAAAGAATAAATTGTGTTCAAGCATCCTCAGGCACCACTGAAGCACCACTTACTTACCTCTTAGCCCTTGTCTATTGATGGCAGGCTGAAGATGAACTGGTTGAGGGAGGGTTTAAAGGAAGACAACCATTTCCTGCCCACCAAGGAGTCAAACTAGTAGACTATTAATATTTCCTCATTAGTTATCAGGGGAATTTCTGTAAGATGAGGCTGATTTGGTTAATTTTATAGACAGCAGGTACTAAAGAATTTTCTTTGAAAAATCTGTCAAATATTAAACCAAATAATCTTAAACTTAGAGTAATATTTAACAGATACCAGCAAATCTTCTCCAGAACCCAAGGATTTCAGTGGCTTTAGGAATAAATAAGTGATAGGAAGACATTCTTTCTCTCAGGTCAAAAGCACTGAGAAATTTATAAAATTCATGCCCATATATAGACTCAAATTATTTATTCTTAGTATGTAACATGACATATTAAAATACACTGATGTTACAGAACAGGAAATACAAATTAATCAGCATCTTCCCTACTTCATATATTACTTTTTTTTTAATAATCTAGGGAGAATGCTGAAAATGAGAATGCTGAGGAATCATCAAGTGCCTGGCACTGCTATTAACAGCAGTCATCATGTGGCACAGATATTATAAATTTATTCCCCACCTAACTAAAATTTAAGGTGCACATGTCTGAAACTAGCTCATGTCTTTGTGAGCTGGGACAGCAGGATGCCTCAGCAGGTGCCTTGGTTTCCTTCCCTATTGCTGGGATAAAGAACACCCTGAAGAATGAACTGAAGGAGAAAGGCTTTACTCAGCTCAAACCTCCTTGCTACAATCTGTCCTGATAGGGAAGTCAGGGAGGTAGAAGCTTGAGAGAACTGGTCACATTCATCCACATTCTAGAACAAAGAGAGTGGATTGATGATCAGCTCCATTTCTCCCCCATATTATTCAGAATTGCCTTCCCAGGAAGTGAGGCCAACCATTGTGAACTGCCCTTAGTTAACACATAGTCCCTCACTGACATGCCAACGGACCAAGTCAATCTAACCAATCCCTCTTAACATGCCCTGTCATGGTAATTCTAGATTGTGTCAAGTTGAAAAAACTACCCATCAACTTGAGTAGAGATGCTTTCTGTCCAGCCTAAAGACTTGCCTTTGATCCCCAGAAACAACATGACGGATGAACCTACCCACACATATAACCATTATATACACATACATGCATATACTAAATAAATAAAAAAGTGTAAAAAGAACACAAAAACCTCTTAAGCAACTCAAAGTTTATATGTTAAGCACAGCTGCCTAATCCTCCAAAGTAGACAATGTGAAGAAGAACAAAACCAAAAACAGTCCTTGACTTAATTCCGATCTCGAGATGCGATGGAATATATTGCTGCCTAAACAAGGGGGAGGAAGGCCCTGTGATGCAATACTGGGACAAAGTAACACTAACTCAGGCTTCAGCCTCAGTAGTCGATTAGAAGTAGCGCAACAACGTTCCATCATTACAAAATACTCCCATTAGTGCTCAGTTAAACCCTCGTTCCATGGAAAGTAGAGAAGAACTTTACATAAGATATAGTCGTCTCTGGTTTATAAAGTTAAAACATTGTGGGCCAGTGAGATGGCTCAGCTGGTAAAGGCACTTGTCACCAAGCCTGATAACCTCTGTGTGATTCCCAGAACCCACATGGTGGAAGGGCAGAACCCACTGTTTAAGTGGTCCTCTAACTTCCCCATGCACACAATTTTGGACAATGACTAGCACCCAGACAGACAGACAGACACACACACACACACACACACACACACACACACAAACAAGTAAGTGTAAAAATAAGTTTTAAAAAGAGAAATTGACAACACTGGCTTAAGGCTCAGTGGCTTCTCCACAGCAGGAGCCCTAAAAGCACTTTTGATGTGGGTGGTAGAGACAGGCCCTGGGATTGTTCAGAAGGCAGCTTTCCCAGTTTGGCAGAAGGGTTATGTTGTCTGGAGTGCCCATGGTTCTAGTGATCTCTGCCAGCTGCTGTCGGAAAATCTTTTGCTGTTAGTGTGGAGCAAACCACCCACTCAATTACAAAACATGTCTGTGACATAGTGCTTCCCTTCATAATGCTGCTGTTGTCTGTCACTCTGTAGGTTCCACCCCTAGATCTGTGTCACATGACTTTTCCCTCATGACACTCCGGGAACAAATAGTCCATTGGAATAAAAAAGATGAAATAGGATTTGTGAAGATTGTAAGTGAAATTCTGAATATTTGATAACCCTTCATCTCTTATTTCCTCATTCTCTGGAAGTTTCTGGAATCACTTTTGGGATATATGGGTGTCTCATGATGCAATAGTGTGCTCATATATTCTCCTTGCTCCCAAATGAGATTATAGGCAAGGTGACAAGAGGTCATTTGTTGAAACAGTGTCAGACATGTCCCCATTTAATATAGCAAAACAGGCAAACCAGGGAAGGAGGAGATAGAATCAGAGGTTTCTAATGAAGGAAGAAAGCAGGGGGCAGAAAGTAGGGGCAACTCCAGCTATAGCTTCTTCAGTCTAGGAAGTAATATGTGGAATTTATGGACTACACATCTTTGTTAAGGTCAAAGGGTCAACACGTAGGCAAATTAGGTTTGCCAAAGGCTGCCAGAGCATAGAGCTGTGTCATTATGGGAAAGAGATTCTAAGATATCACTGAGAAAAGGCAGTGGCAGGAGGCAGAATAACAGGCAGACCTGAACCCCTCCTGTCAGGTCCTGCAGCAAGGGTGATGATGGACAGACAGGAGTCTCTTAAAGGGAGGAACATGCTCTTGCAAGGGGAAACCAGGGAAGTCTGCCTTGGAGCTCTGTTCAGTCCCGTCACGGGCCCTAAAGGGAAGGCAAGTTATCTTATATTCTAGCTATTTAGTGGAGGCATTAGGATTTGAATGTAGGTCAGATTCCAACCTCAATGTTTCCTTTGCTACTTTGGCAAGGGTATGACTTTAATTTTCATCAGCACATATATATTTTACCATAGAATTTAAACATGCTTATGAATAAAATTTGTAAATAAGTACAAAAAATAATGTTAATAAAACAAATGGAAACCTTGATCACTACTTCCAAGAAGCACTCACTGGAAAGCTTGGTTCTGTCTTTTCTAGTATCATTCTCTAACTGCAAAGTAAGCTAAGCATCAATTGTCCACATCACCCTGCATTGTAAGCCTGAGCTAGAGGACTGTCTGTGGCTGTGTCAGCTCTGTAAGCACAGTGCTCTCTCACCTCCACCACACTGGGAATAACAGCATTTCCACTGTTGAGAAGAGGCCATGACACCATTACTGTAGCCAGCATCCCCACAGAGAGGCCATCAATCACCAAAAAGGCAAAGCCACTCTCCAGAAAAGCACAGAGTTCCACTCTCCTTTCCTGGGGCCTCGTTACAGAACATGACCTCTTTATTTTCCTTTCTAAAAACTCTGTTGTTGATTCTTGTTGGACACAGACACCTCTGTTTCACAGTCTTATGATCAAAATAAAACTACTCATTTGTGCTAAGGGAGAAGCAGCTGCCATGGAGACCAGGCCACATATTCATGCAGTTCACACTCAAGATGAGCATTCTGCTTCACAGAATTCAATTTCAAAACAGGGATGCAAGGACTAGTGAGATTGCCCAATGGGTAAAGGCACTTGCTATCAAGCCTGATGATCTGAATTTGATCTCTGGTTAGAATGAAGAGAACCAACTACCATATATTGTGGATTATAAGTGCATGGGCAGTCTCTCTCTCTCTCTCTCTCTCTCTCTCTCTCTCTCTCTCTCTCTCTCTCTCTCTCTCTCTCTCACACACACACACACACATGCACACACACTCACTCACACAGAGGGGGAAGAGGATGCGGGAAGAAGAGAGATGTTTTAAAACATTCTATAATACATAGAGATTCATGAGTGACCATTTGCTCCATCTACTTTCTAGATTTAAAATTTCATATTTAGCTCAGTTGTAGAGTGCATACTTTGCAAAGGATGTATATTTCTGCATTTCAGTCCCCAGCATTGCCAGAAAGAAAACTAAATGAAAAATTCCAAGTTTAACCTTGATTAATCTGCTTGTACAGTTTTCCTGGGACAGGAATATAGAGCACTGGGCATAACCAAGTTTCCATTTCCCCTCTAATTAAAGATTTTAGTAACAACTTCCACTGTTTATAAGAGATGTCATTCAAAATAACCTGGTGACTGCCTGTCACCTGTGAGAGTACATCTGTATGAGTGAATTCGTGAGGTGTTTTGCTCTTGAAACACACAATACATCAGCTAGCTTCTTGGCATATTTTGCTAACTTTTTCACCTTTCCATGGAACATCTACATACATCATCACATTTAATGTCAAATTTTAGCTGTGAAAGTTGTGCCGCTGAGCACTGAGCCCTACTGAACAACTGAAGCAATTTAGTTTCTATGAAAATTGAAAGGCCACATTTGTAGACTCCTGGGTTCTCTGGATTGAAAAGTCTCATCAATCTCAAGATTGAAGGATTTTTACATGTTTTTTATTTATTCTTTGAAAATTTGCTGTATATAAACAATATATCTTGATCATATTCACCCCTCACTACTCCTATTCACTTATTCCGGGAGCCCTCTCACAACTTTCTCCCAACCTAATTTCTTCATTTTATAATTACTTGTTTGTGTGCTTATTTTAACCACTAAGTCCAATTAGTGATGCTCATATGTACATGAGTGGGAGGTCATCTACCAGGTCATGGTCAACTTTCCAGGGACAATATTCCTAAAAGGAGACACTCTTCCTCCTGAACAATGAACTGTCAATAGTTCTTCAGCTAGGCATGGATCCTTGAGAATGCTTCCCTTTGCATGTTAGAATTTTTAACTGCTTTGGTCTTGTGCAGCTCTTGAGAATAAGGAGGTGGGAAAAGAATGGGTTAACCAAACTAAGGATGTGTGAAGAAGACTTATGAAAGCCCACTAGTCTGTAATCTGATTCTTATGTCTTTTGCATACTGCTTATCATTTCAGGCTGTCATTTAACTGTCATTTTTCTTCAGAAAAATTTTAATGTTACTATGGTGATGACAAGGATTTTGCATATGGTGTCTAAGAATTTATCATTAAATAACTTAAATTTAAGCAAGATTTGTAATAGGACTTGGATTTTTATTCCAAATATTGAAATTCCATCTGTTTATATCATTGAATATATTCATCAGAAGATACTTTAGACATTTATAGATGCAAATATTTTTATATTGATTATTTTGTAATCACTGAGCAAATTCCTCACAGATACAATTAAGGGGGAATGTTGCGTTTTGTCTTATAGTTATTTGGTTTGACAGGAAGTATGATAGAGAAAAATCTGTGGATATCATCATGGCATGAAGCACACAGAGGTAACCAATGTAGAAAACTAAAAGAAAAGAAATGGGATCTTTGCTTTGATGAAATCTCACACTACACTTAAATTGTTCTTGGCAAACCTCCTGCCTCAGCTTCCTGAGGAATGGGATTACAGGTGTGAGCCACTAACTCTTAAGGCTTATTCTTCATGTGTGTGCATGGGCACATGAGTGTGCGTGTGTATAATTTTAAAATTTATTTCTTTTATTTTTGAGATTATAATATAATTATATTAGTTCCTCCCTCATTTGCCTCCCCTCAAACCTTCCCACACACCTCCTTATTCTCTTTCAAACCCATGGCTTGAGGCTTATTCTTAAGCAGGACCTGTTACCACCAGGAGATGTTGTGGGGTAAGGGAAAGCCATCAAATTTGTAAGCTCGTGTTTATTTCCCAGCTACTGAAGCTTCTAAAGAGAAGGCTTCTCCACTATTGCTATCTCCTTGACTTGATTTGGTTCTGAGAATATTCATTTATTGGGTAGGAGGGGACAATGAGAACGTTGCAATTTAAAAAGTTTTTCCAATGCAGAAGCCAGCTCCCTGGCATTGCAAATTTTGTCCTTAGGAAGTCATGTGTAAAGAGAATATTACCCCCTTTTACCACCTCCAGAGCATACTCTTATAAGTAACCCTCATTGTAGGCTCCACTCTGAAACCTATCATACACTCCTCTAGTGGCTTTCATTATCTTTTTAATGCACTCCCAACTCATCCTGTAGCAAACTACTCTCATCTTTCATGGCCGAAATCCTCCTAAAGCTAGTTCTAATTTTCTGAACTATTGCTTTCTATTACACATTTCTATGAATTAAAATGAAATTTCCTGCAAACAAAACTTTCTACCTTGAATTGTAACTCATGGGAATATATCTACACCATGACTAATTAATTGAACTGCTATCATCGCCACAGTTCCCAAAATTTTCTCTAGTGCCTCTCAAATAGTAGATGGTGACTGAAGAATTGTTGCATCATTTTTCTTAATTATACTATTTTTTCTCATTGCAGATACACTAGGACAATATTTTCTTAAAGTGATTCATTTATAAATTATGTCAAGTTTATGTTAATGTCTTCACTTAAGCTTAACTATAATTTTCCAGATTTTTCTTAGCATTTAATATGAGTTTTCAGCCACTTCGTCCCTCATTTTCCCACTCCCCTGTACGTGTGTGTGTGTGTGTGTGTGTGTGTGTGTGTGTGTGTGTGTGTGTAGTTACATAACCTGTATCTCATTGAAATATGAATCATCTCAGACACGCGTGGAAAAGGTCAAGTCCTATTTTATGTTGTATTCTAATACCTCAGTCAAGCAGACCTTCAAAGACATATCTATTGATACAAAGCACTCTTATTTTGTTGTTTGCACAGAAAAAAATTAAATGCAGTGTCAGTAGAATTACAGAGAAAATCATCCTCAAGGCCTTCATTTCTGACCGTGGAAGGCAATCATGGTCTCTTCTCCACATGTACACAAAGCGATACCGATGCAATGAGTGAACGTTCTTGCTTTACATTTTTGTTGCTGTGATAAAACACTCCGACAAAAGCAACTTAAGAGGGGAAGGGTTTATTCTGGCTCACAGTTCAGGGATAGAGTCTGCCATGATGGGGAAGGCACAGTAGCAGTCACAGATAGCACAGTTACAGGAGCAGGGAGCTGGCTGTTCACTTTGTATCCACACTCAGATGCAGGGAGTGTAGAAGTGGAGCTAGGCTATGAAGCCCAGCCCTAGTGATCTATTTCCTCTAGTGAGTTTCTACCTTAAAGGTTTTACAATCTTCCCAAGCAGTCCCACCAGCTGGGAACCAAGTCTTCAAACATTTGATTCTATAGAGGACATTTCACATTAAACAATCACAGTGCCTGGATACAAGCTCTCAGGAGGTACAGATCTTTTCTGTTCTAAGCTGCTCTTTGTTCTCATCTTCAAGACTTAGATCACACACACACACACACACACACACACACACACACACACACACACACACACGTATCACTGTTTGACGTCTCTCCTCTGGGCATCAGAAATCTCTCATTTTTGTGGCATCTGATCTGCTTCTGAAATTTGAGCCTGTCTAGCAGACAGTAATTGTGTGTGTGTGTGTGTGTGTGTGTGTGTGTGTATGTTTGTGTTCTAGACACACATGGATGAATAACAAGTACCCAAGTCAATCAACTCTTGAAAGGCACATATTCAGGTTTTCTACTGTTTGCCAATGTGTTTTTACAGAAATGCACAAAATCAGGCAACTAGAAAGAAACCATGGTAACCATGTGGTTTTTATTGATGATTATGTTCTGTTACTTCATCCTGGCAAGATAACACATTCCAACATTGACAAAACCATGCTAATTTAATATTTAATGCTATTTTTTATTGTAAAAACACTGGCACGGGAATCATTTCAGACTTTATGATCCTTATGCTGCATATTTCTATTACCAAGTTTAAAAGTCACATTAATTTATACTTATAAGCTCCCAAACACCTGGGAATACTTGATAATGAGCATAACAGAGGACACACTTGGCCACTAATGGATTAATTTATTACTTCTGCAGACTTAAAATGTAGCAATACGATGGAACTTTTTTCCCTAAATGCATAATCAGTTGCGAATGCTATTTGTCTCATTTAAATGCAAGGAACAATCTGTCTTTTGCTACCTGCTTCCTAAATCCGTTAAGCAGTTAATAACATAAGAATGAATATAAGCTTCCTTTATTTAATAGAAATAAAAAAAATAGAAATTAAGCCAGAAGAGCCTTCTTCCAATAATGGCTTCCCCAAAGCAGCTGGATTATTCTTAGTGATGTGGAAAAATCAAGGAAAGTTCCTTTATTAAAATGGCAGGGGAAACTATCATTTAATAATTATTTGGGAACTCAGTTGAATCCAGGCATTTTGAGTATCTTATCTTCTTCTCATTAATTTTGTTTGTAGTCTCGAAATGCTTATGCATTTTCTAGAGGCATGATTAGAAATGGGCACTCTGCTGGGCATTCTTAATGCTTTAACTCTTTCATAATGATCTTTAATTGTCAGAAGTTAAGTATTTGTGGGCTTACAAACATTTTTATCATAACCCATTCACTTAGATAATAACAAAGCAAACAGATTCTATACTACTCTTCCTTGAACCTGACATCTACATGTAAAATATTGATAATCCAAATGACCTCCAGAAACTTCTCATAGCATGTGTACTCACGTCTCAGTGCTGAGTCAAAAAACTAACAAGCTAACAAGCATCATTAAATGGAAGATGATTTTATTTCGGCTTACAGTGTAACAAGGCATACAGTCCACCAAGTCAGGAATGGCTGTGAAAACATGCAGCAGTTCATCACTTTCTGAATGGAGTCAGGAGGAAAACACAGATAATGTTGGCACTAAGTTGATTCATTAGTTTTCCCTTTTTATTTAGTCCAGGACCTCACTTAAAGTGATGATGCTACCCACATTTAGGGTGGGTCTTCCCCTCTCAGTTAAACCTCTCAAGACACCCCTTCAGAAATGAAAAGTTAGTATCTCCGAGGTGATCAAATATAGTCACCTTTACAAGGAAGGTTGACAACTATAGTACACTTCTTAAATCCCATGTTCTTACAGAGCTCAAGCTTCAGAGAGGTAAGCTAAGTGGCTCAAAAATGAAAAGTGTCTTCTTTCATTAAGCCATATCACTGTCATCCTATGGAAAACCCCTCCTTGCCTCCATCTACAGACCACAGAGTAGTGCTTTAGCCCATACAGATTCATCTAGCAGGTCTTCCACATTCCCTCTTCAAGTTTAACCCCGCTCCTTGACTATGACAGTCTGGTGAACCTTACTCTTCGTTAGACTTCCTTTAAGGAACCAGACCTCCAAAGCAGAGCGGGCCCCCCCCCCCCCCCCCCCCCCCCGCATAGGATCTGAGCTAGAAATGTTTTGATTGACTGTTCTGTTTATATCTCTCACACTTCATTATAATTACTGTGCTTGTTTCTTTATTGTCCTATCAACCCAAAATGACTGCAAGCAATGTGATGAACAACCATGCTCGTTTCCTATTTATAGCATAGATGCTCAGATAGTTCCTGGTACAGACTGAACATCTTAATAAATAAAATCTAAGAAGTTGCAGGAACTAATTTTCTTTCTCGGTGTGATCTTTGTTAGTGGTTGTTTGTCCTCTCCTATAACCATTCTTTTGTTATCTAAAAGAAGGGTGGGTAAGTTATAAAATCCTTTGGTTGTTGTGTGTATTTGAGTGACAATGAGGAGACTTGCATTCCATGGTGCATGCCTGTAGGGCAGAGGGCAACCTGAGTGGAGTCCTTGCCTTCTTCTTTGTTCCTTTTGCTGTTTTCAGCTCTGTGCAGCAGGCTACACTGCCTTCAGGGATCTGAGGATTCTCCTGTTTCTCCCCAACTCCCATATCACCATAGGAGCAGCAAAATTACAGATTCACATTACCGTACCTACCCTTACATGGATACTGGGATCAATGGCAGGTCCTCATGCTTATGAGATAGGTGCTTAGCACACTGAACTATCTCTCTGGCCCTGAGCTTTAAGATTCTTAGCCCAGAAGAAATAAAAGTATGACTAGAAGACTTGTCACAAGAAGCCAAACTAACTGCTGTGTAGTATGTTAATTTTTTTTCTGGATAAAGGTAGGAACTAGTAGAATGCCAGAACGTTTGGAGAGAAACCTGGAGAGATAACCATGGTGGCAGCCAAGCGTTGCCCTTCTTTTCTGACCTCCAGCTACAATCAGAGAAGGCAAAACTGGATTACCAACCAGGTTTGCCAACAGGGCTGCCTCAAGCTTCCTGTTTATAGCCCCTGAGGCAGGAAGATGCAAAACTACTTATTCTGTGGCCTTTGTTCTCCAGTATCCTTTTACAGTAGCAGATGTACTGATCCCCAAAAGCCAGAGAAATGGGCTTTAGGTGCACCAGTAAAAAAAGCAGATACAAAAACCACTTTATTCCACTCACCACATCAATAGGATAGGATAGGAGACCAAAGAATACAATGAACTTGGTGAACTGACAAAGAATTTAATTCATCATCTGGATAGATGTCATCACTCTTTACCATAGAGGATCCACCAAACCTCCAACCTCAGGCTTCTTCTACCTACCCCAAATACCTAGGTTCTGGGTAAGCTATGCCTCTTCTTGAATACTAATTCAAACTCCAACTGACTAGTGCTAGATAAACTAACTGCAATTATAATTATCTTCTAATCCAGTGGTCAGGAAATTAGAAAAGAAGATAGACAAGTCAAATAATAAAAGTTAAAATAATATTTCTGAGGCATACCTTTATTCTATTTGTAGTACATGCCTTATCATTGTTTGGTTGGTTGGTTTTGGTGGCTTGTTTGGTTTTTGTTTTTAAATTAATTAATTGATTTATTTTACATCCCAACTGCAGTTTCCCCTCCCTCCTCCCCTTCCAGTTCTCCTCTTCCGCTCCCCCCAATCTACTCCTCCTCCCTTTCTATTCAGAAAAGGGCAGGCCTTCCATGGATATCAACAAAACACAGCATATCAAGTTGCAGTAAAACTAAGCATTTCCCCTTGTATTAAGGCTGGGCAAGAGAATCCTCATGAGAAATAGGGTCCCAAATGCCAGCAGAAGACTTGGAAACAACTCCTGCTTCCACTTGCAGGAGTTCCACAAGAAGAACCAACTATACAACTGTCACATATATGCAGAGAGCCTAGGTCAGTCCCATGGAGGCTCCCTTGTTGTCTCTGTGAGGTCCTATGAGCCCAGATTAGTTGATTCTATGGGTTTTCTTGTGATGTCCTTGACCTATCTGGCTCCTACAATCCTTTTTCCTCCCTCTCCTCAGCAAGATTCCCTGGGCTCAACCTAATGTTTGGCTGTGGGTCTACATCTGTTTTCACCAGTTGCAGGATGAAGCCTCTCTGATGACAACTGGGATAGGCATTAATCTATGAGTATAGCAGAATATCACCAGACATCATTACATTGACATTTTTACATCTATTTATTTATTCATTCATTCGTTTGTTTGTTTGTTTGTTTTGTGTGTGTTTGGTTCTATCCTAAATCTCTGGACCCTCCAGTCTCTAGGTCCTGGCATAACTTCTCTTAGTTAAAGCCTATAACAACATGATGAAGTTGGAGTTCTTTTTATTCCATTTTTTTTTCCATAGAGCAGAAATTACCTGCTTTCTTTAACTTGTACCTGTAGTGCCAGGATTTGAATTCAAGTAACAGCTTTCAAATATCTACTATTTGAGCCCATTTTACAAGTGTATGGCCATCTCATACTTTGGAGACTGAGAGTTGTTTGCGCTACAAAACTAAGAAGATAATTCTGAAACCTATCATGTTTCAAAATAAGATACAGTTTTAATAACTCAATGCTATTGTGTTATTTTATATTTCTTGGTTATGTAAGCTTTTCTTTTTAAAAAATTATGCATCTTACTCTTGGCAAACTGAAATATTAAATTAGATAATACGTGTAGGGACTAAACTATTTAAACAGCAAAGAGGTCTTCATCTAATTTTATGAAGTTTTATGCTATTTTTAGACTCTTATTATTGAATCCTTATATGAATGCTTGGTAATATTGTACCAAAATTTTTTTTAGTTGGTGTCGTTACTTTGAACTTTCCTTTTAAGTGATTTTCTTTCTTGTCATATTAGTAGATAGATGATAATTTGCAGAAATTTAATAGAGAAAATAAAACTTACTTGCTCATCAGTGAGACTGAAATGTGACAGGTAGGTCTGCAAATGCCAATCAATGGAGTGAATAAGGCAAGTGAATTGTGTGGTGACTGATGAATGTCATTGCTTTCAATAATTGTATGCTTTTGGCAAGCTTAATTCTCTTTCATACCAGCTTTATTCTCTGCAGCATGGACATCCTTCTTAGCAGCTTCTACTCACTGGGAACATCCTGCAGCATCTGCCACATATATGGTTCCAGTTCTGTTTTCAGGCTTTTTGTCTGTACCTGCAAAGCTCTGCCTTGCCCTTCTACCCCCTTTTTCATCTTGTCTCCCCAACTGGCCTCCAGCTGTCACTCATTCCCATGCACTTGATAGACAAGCCTCATTTCTCATTTCTCTGGCTCTACCTCTGCTTCCTTGGACTTTTTCCCACAGAGCAGTCACAAACATCCCTTTAAAACTCAGTAAGTCCCAGGGTGGCATGACATACTTCTGATCCTGTCACTCAGAAGCCTAAGGCAGTATGATTCTAAGCTCAAAGCAATTCTGTGTACACAGTGAGATCCAGACCAGTCATGGCATCACTGAGATATCTTACCTTAAGAAATAAAAAAAGAAAGAAAGAAATCCTTAAATCAAATCACAATTATAACATTTATCTTTCCCTCAAAAATCAATCCCATGACTTCCCATTTCATTCAGAAGAGAAGCCAAAAACAGCAAGAAAATCCAAAACAAACCAAGGCAGTTCCCTGACACCCTACCATTCTCCCTCTCCCCTATCCCAGTGCATTCATGTCTGCCTCCTAGTTGTTCTACACAAGAGAATTCATCTCCTAGAGCCTGGGCCTAGCTGCTTCCCTCCCCAGGATCTCTTCCTACAGAAATTATAGGGTTCCGTCCTTTGCCTTGTTCACTTGGAAAGGCATGTCACCACAGACCCCAAACAGAACAATATTCGCTATCTCTACCCCCCCAACTTTTCTTTACTTCACAATGTGCTGTACAAAGTACCATGTGTGTTCTTAGTGCTTTTCTATTTACTCCCCCAGAATATAAAGCTCTATGAAGACACTTCAACTCTCTGTTTAGTGTTCTAATGCTACTACTTTAAAAGTGCCAGAAAATAGTTGGTTTAAATAGTAGAAGCCCACTGGTTCACAATTCTTAGAGCAGAAGTTTGAAAGCAAGACATCAGTAACACTGGTTATATCTGATGGTTGCAAAGAGGAATTGATTGCTTGTGTCTCTTCTACCAGACCTTGATTGGCAATCTCTAGTATTCCTTGCCCAGTGAAAGTACTAGAATTACCTAGAATTCTATTGCCTTCTTGGAATGACATTCTCTCTGTGTGTGATTTCTTATTTCGATAAGAGTATTTATATATCACTTTGGATCAAAGATTATCTTTATTCTCATTTTAACTTCTATCATTGAAGATTATCTCCAAATGAGGTCATAGTCACAGATACTTCTTATTAGGAGTTCATTGTATAGGGAAACAAAATTAACATGATAGGATCAGTTTGACTTGTATTTGTGTTATGTCTATGACAAGTGGGAAAAATGTATCATATGAAATAGGAAGCCAACAAATATTTAAAAGGGAATTAAATTTATCACTGAGAAACCTGAATGCATGGGCCATGTTGTCAATTAATCCATTTCCATCTACAGTCTTCATCACATCAAGTACATGACACATACATTAGTCCTTTTACTGGTATTCTTTCTTTGCACTCATTTCTATTATATCTCCATGTAAATATTCTTATAATTCCTTATTTTAACCTGAAGGAACTATTTGCTTAGTAACATGCTTTGTAAGTCATATAAGAATATTGTGATTAAAAAAATTTAGCTCAAAATACACTCTAAATCCTCATTTGCCTAGTGTCTTAGTTACTGTTCCAATGCCAAGAACAGACACCATTACCAAGGCAATTCTTATGAAAAAAACACTTATTTGGGAACTTGTTTACAGTTTTAGAGGGTTAGTCCATTATTATCATTGCTGGCAAGATGTTGAGAAGCATGCTGCTGGAGAAGTAGCTGAGAGTTACATCTTTATCCACCTGCAGCAGGAAGAGAGAAAGAGGCTAGGCCTGTCATGGGGTTTTAAAAACCTCAAAGCTCATCCTCAATGACCACACCTCCTAATCCTTCCCAAACAGTTCAGCTAACTCAGCATTCAAATATATGAGTCTATTTGGGAGCAATTCTCATACAAACCACATCTAGCATCTCGTAATTTCCATGAATGGAATCCTGGATTGACCACTGGGGACCTGAAAGCTACTGAAAATATGGTCTATGCCCTGAGAGAGATTTTAGTTTGAGATGGAGAAATGAAATTGTCATTATTAAAAGTCAATGACTGCTTAACACTAGATTATAAATTTTCAAAAATTGCCCATCTAAGGAACATTTAGCTTGGTGGTATCTGCAAATAATCTCATATGACATGGAAATATATTAGCATTTAATTCATGGGCTTTAATTTCTAGTCAGGAATTATCTTTCAGTTATCATGTGTGACTGTAGGGAAGGTACTTAATCTTCCTATGTCTCAATTTTATTCTCTGTTTAAGAAATAAGATGCATATGATTAAAGGCTTAAATGAGACAAATATAGAATTGGAGGCACTGCTGTTTGTGCACTTGATATCTCTTCTCTCCTCTAACATACCGTTTCAGAGTGTCAGTATGATGGATGAAAACTCCACATTTTGTAGCCTGCCCTGCACTGGTTAGTTTCGCCATAGGGCAGTGATGTTTCTGAGACTGGAAACGATCATTTTTCCAGAGTGTCTCTCAGCAAAGCTCTTTATCATGGGAAGGATTCAGCTGACCATGCCACTGCCACACACAAGAAGTCTCTTCCTACTCTCAGTCTTGAGGCTGGACAGAGGTTGCCCACTATGAGAAAAAAGTCTCTGAGAGGATGGGACACCACAGCTATGATGGCTGATGAGAATCTCCAGGAACTGAGTCTCCAATGAGTGTGTGCAGCAGCTTAGAGGGTCAGGCTACCCTGTCATTTCTTCACAGTACTTCTTCTGATTGACTTTTACTTACCAGTGCAATGGATCTAAACAAACCTGCACTGAGCTGCATCTCTTCCATTTTGCACATTTCTATGTTTCCCTTTTAATAAACTATTCACATTTGCACATGCTCATTTTCTTGCCTATTAGAAATTCCTAAAACAAATGATAACTTATATTTTTCTTGCTTTTTTTCTGATCCACTTATTCATACTTCTCAATTTCTTTGTTTTCAGTCCATATTTGTTAGGATTTCTTAGCACCAAGTCCATCATTCAATCTGTCCAAGCAGGATGTTAATTACCCATGTGCCTTACATACAAAAACATACATGAACGTTTTCTTACCAGTGTCTATTTTGTAAACCTGCAATTGTCTTATTTTTAACCACGATGTACATATGAGAAGGAAAAGAATTTGACCTTCTCAGGAGGGAGTTTATTGAAGAGGAAATCCCAGTGTTGGTGACACTGAGAACAATGATAGACTGTCAGCAACTTAATTTCATTCCCAGAAGTAAATGGAAGAACACACTTCCTGAATGTTGATGACCCATAAGTCAAGGTTTATGTCAAGGGATACCACTGTCATATATAAACTCATAATCAGTTTATACCATTTGAGATCTTTAAATTTCCAATCTATGCTTTGAGTATCCTATGAACAGGTGTGGCACAACTAATATTTTAATGTTAAAATAATCAACCCTTTGCTGCCCCTTAGAGGAAATTATCTTATTTTGCAAATGTTTCTACAGTTGTACTTTTAGAGATTCAAACACAGATGTAGTTCCTTAGATTGCAGAAGCATCTTGGGTCGTAAAAAACTATTTTTGTGATTGTATAAAAGAATGCTTAATTTGTAGATAGAGTAATATCTAGAAATATTTCTCTTTGTGTGATATAAAAACATGGACTGTGAGGCTAAGAAAATGGCCAAAGATGATTGTTTAACTGTTAAGTAATCAAAAATTGAACCCAAGATACATGTATATATATTCTGTATCTATGAGAGGTGTGAACTATCCATGGCAAGGGAAAGACTGACCTAATCTTCCACAGCCATAGGTAAACCTTGCTAGCATAGCACTCTGACTCCCAGGGTTTTCTTCCTCTAGTCATATTTACTGTTTCAGAAAGGCATCAATTAATAAAATGTGATTTCATCACTGTTTAAATATCTCATAATATACTTACACAAACCTAGATGGCTGGAAGATGCTCTTGGTGAGTCAGTAGGTGAGTGTTGAGAGAATATGGCCAAGGACAATTCTGTGAAACATTGCTGATTTTGTAAACATTGTATACTCACTCATTCTGTACTACCATATATATTTTAAAATACAATTTTCAGTGATAACTTAAGCTGCCCACCATTTTTGTATTTACTTTATGATCTTTTAAACTTTGATCCTTTGATAATGACATCATTTAACACATATACACAGCTACACAAAAAATGTTCTGTCTTGATAGCATTGTTCTGTACTAGGCTCCTTTTTCATACTTTTTAAAACATTCCCAACCAGCATAGAAAGATGGCCCAATGAAGGTGCCTACCCTGCACCTCTGTCACAGAGGAAATTCGGGCAAACAATGAAGCAAGGAGAAGGGGGGAAGGAGAATTCTGGATATCATCCAAGAAGTGAAAGGAACCCTAATGAGCATGAACTTGCAGAATGACAGCCTAGAAACAAAGCAATTGCAAATTAAACTCCAGGGAAAGGCAAGTCGAAAAGTTTGGGCAATCCAGATGATAGCAGCAGGCACTAACTGTAGAAAAATGAGAGATGTAATTCTTAAAAACTTTGAATCCAACTTGAGGGAAAAAAAGTGTATGACAATAACTGCTTTTGATCAAAGGAAGAACCTACTTTAGGCATATGCCAATCCAGTAGCCAAGCTCCTACAACCGACATTGCTGAATGCCACCTTAGCCCAGTATTTGACTCAAAATCCTTGTGTTACTAGGCAGAATAGACCCTTTAGCATTTTGTGGATTCAGGACCAATATCCACAGACCTCCTTGAGAACTAGGGCAACTCTTGCCAGAAGACAACCAAGGGGGCTGTAGCTATTGTTGTGAAATCTTTCTTCATACTCACCTTCCATCTGGGGTGGGGAAAGGCCCAAGTTGCTTCTATGACATCAGAAAAGTGGCAAAATAAACTTCCAATACCTGGGCTTCCCCATTGAAAAATAGGCAGGTCTCCTCCCTAGCAATAGGCCATAGCTGTCTGTGACCACAGCTACTGAAGCAATGCCCCAGCTTCACCTGTACTTGTCCATTAGGTATTGATAAAGATCTTAAAGACTTTCCTAGTGCCAGGAATGCTGCCTCCAGTGGCCAAAGCATCAACCAGCACTTGGCTTTCACTGGGAAGGAAGGGATTAGAGAAGTCTCTTTCCTGGCCTTCAGCTTTGGGAGGAACTGCTAGGGAAATAGTCTGAGAAGCATCATGCTTGTCCCTATGCAACAGTTTCTATAGCTCCAAACCAGGATTCCCAATTTTACAAGCTTAGGCACCGTCAGATGTAGCCCCATATGACCTATGGATATCTCTACACATTGACTACAGTCAATTAAGGAATGTTGAGAGCAGAAGAAAGTCTTCTTCAGGGAATATCATACCCAGGACCAAGTGGTCTGCCTTGAAATCATGCATATGAGTAACATTATACTTAATGAGCAGAATATATTTATGTATTTAGGAATATATGTGTATATAAACTCATACACACAAACATTATATATCTGTGTATATATATATATATATATATATATATATATATATATATATATATATAATTAATGAAAAAGAGGCCATGAATTTTAAAAATAGCAAGGAAGGCTATATAGAAAGTAATGGAGGGAGGAAAGAAAAGGGGGGAAATGACATTATTATATTATAATCTCAAAAAATAAATTAAATAATTTTTAAAAATACATAAAAAATAAAATAGAATCAAATAGTGGTCCCTAGAGACAGAAAGGGCAGGAGGGCTTGGGGGAACAGAACCTAGTGAGAAGCACCAAAGCAGAGCTGACATGGACAAGCTACTTCTACTCCTTGGCTGTATTTATTTGTCTGTTATTATTGCTGTTGTTTGTGGCAGGGCCTTAAGATGTAGAGTTGAATGTCCTGGAAATCACTATGTAAACCAGGGTGGCCTTGAACTCATAGAGACTTGTCTGCCTCTCAAGTGCTGGGTTTAAAGGCATGCAGGTGGGGATTAGAGGCATACATTCAGTGATACAAAGCATATGCCACCAAAACCAGCAGGGTTTTTATTTTGTTTGTTTGTTTGTTTGTTTGTATGGGAATGGAGCTCACTCTGTAGCCTCCCAGAGAACCCACAAGAATCTTCCTCCCTCAGCCTCCCAAGTGCTGGTGTTACAAGCATGAACTACCACATCCTGACCTTTTTCTTCCTTATTGCTTTAAAATAACTGTTGGTTAAGTTAATCTATTACATACTGCAAAATGACCAGAGTATAAAATTCTCAAATCATAAAAATTATGAACTTTTAAGGAGATATAAATGCTGAATACATGATTTGACTATAATATATGTACATATGTATTGAATTACAATGATTCGTCCCATAGAGATGTACAAATATTCTCTCAATAAAATGTTTTATTTGTTTAAATCATTATAATTTCTTCTCATTAGAGACCATGGCATCATTAGCCTAAGCCTACACGAGGTCAAGATCTTCAATATTAGTCTTCTATCTCTACACATATCCCACTGGAAGACACTAGTTGAGTTGCCGATATGCATGTCTTCTCCTGTGATATCACTGGCTTCTTCTGACTGTCTCCAAAGGACCTACCTTCGGGTAACTCACAGTTATTTTTCTTAAAAGTAGGAGTATATTCCTAAACAACAATAATAAGAATAGGACTACTAATATATATGAAGCAACATGGTAACCTACTGTCAAGTGTTATGTCTTTATATATATAACTCTATGCACTATTTTTTTTTATGTCAGCTTCATCACAGACCTTTAATGTGCTATGACATTGTTATGGCTAAGATGTGACTTTGTGATAGGAGTTTTCCTTTTCCATTACAGTTTTACACTTCACTCCTGAGTCATATCTGTGATCTCTTATCAACTAAAACACTTCCATGTAATACATATGACTGAATCTAGAAGCATACCAAATGTGGAAGTCCTGCATCATTGGCACTTTTTTCTTTATTTTTTATTAAGAGATTTTATATTCATTTTACATACAAACCACAGATTCCCCTGTCCCTCCTCCTCCAACTCCCCAGCCCTCCTCCCCAGTCCATGCCTCATTTCCATCTCTTCCAAGGCAAGGTCTCCCTTGGACCTGCCTCAACTGAGTGTACCAGGCTCTGCTGACTCCCAATCAATTTAGGTGAAGCATGTATCACAATGTGCAAGGCAATGTAATTAAAAACAGATGCTTAAGGAAATGTGTTTTAAATAAACAAATGAGACATATAAAAAATAATCATTTATTAGAACATATTAGCTAGCCAACTTTTATAATCTCTGCCACTGTCCATGCTTTTTTTGCTCCATTAATGTGTAGAACTTTGACCTAAATACTTTGTAATTTATGATACAATAGTCATAGAGAATGTCTGTGTCATGTATATGTTCTCATATACATGCCAGAGGTTTCATTATAATTATATTTGCCTCCAGCTCATTGTATTTAGTGCATTTTGCCTGATGTGTTTAGTTACTATGGAGATTGGTTTTTATTGGTTAATGGCTTCTTATCACCTTGCTAAATTCCACTTTTATTGTTACTTAATGTCCCTTTATAGCCCGACACATCCCATTAACCTTACCTTGCATTCTGCCTCTAAGTAATGCCACATTTTTTACTTTTTTTTTTCTAGTTCGAAAACTTCTTTTGAATTTCTCTTCATCATCCCTTCATTTTTTCCCTCTCAGTCATCATTGAACTTTGTTCTTTCAACAGCTCAGGGATGAGCTTGGCTTTCCCCACCTCCTCACTCTCATCTGTGTGCATGGGAGAGCCCAATTCTTTTTATGTGCTTCACTCATTGCTTTGCTCACACTTAATCACTCAGAAATCTTAATGATTTTATTTGCTTTAGGCTGCTATTGTCCTTTTATTTTTCCAATCACTTTCTCAGTCCGCTCTACAGTGGTATAACAGAATACCACAGACTGGTCAACCAAAGTTGAAGGCTGGAAGGTTAAAATGCCCAGTCTCTGGGGATACCTTGTGCAAGTTAACACTGGTGTAGATTTTCATACCAAGAGGATGGCATTAATTTAGTGTGTCACAAACAAAGAAGCTTAAAATAATGGGAATATAATACTTCTTGTATGTAGATGAAAAAAGTCCCAAGTCAAGGTATTGACTTGGCCACCCTCCCTCCCCCACCCTGCCCCAGGCTCAAACAACACATCTCCTCAGGCATGTCATAATGTCGGGTTGCTGCTGTTAATCCTTGTGTTCTTGGCTCATGGCCATTCAACTCTATCCATTGTCACTGCAGATCTTATGGAGTTCAGGAGATGCCTTCAGACCACTCCTTATGGTATACGCATCCCTGGACTTAGGGCCTACCCTGGTTATGTATGACTCCATTAAACTTGATGACATGCAACTTCTACTTTCAAATAAGATGGCATTCACAAGCACAGGTGCTAAAGCTAAGGACTTTGGTGTGACTTTGAAGGGGGTATGATTCAACCCACACAATAATAGCAGTAACCATGCTCTGATTAACACAGGAAATGATTCAAGAAACAAATGATAAACACTAATGTCTGTCTTCTAAAAGTTAAGTGATTGAAAACTTGGCCATTTGTGGTGATATATTATGTACCCTATTTAATGTAATTCTTGACTTATGTATTTTATATACTAATTGTATTTATTGTATATAGTTTTTCTTATATTACTTATAACCTTCTTTTATTATTTTAGACAAAAAGAGGGAATGTGGTGATATATTGTACACCCTAATAAAATTGGCCTGAAGATCAGAGAACAGAACAAACAACTAGATTAAACATAGAAGCCAGGCAATGTGGCACACACCTTTAATCTTAGCACTGTCGAGGCAGAGATCCACCTGGATCTCTGTGAGTTCAAAGCCATCCTGGACTACATGAGATTGATTCAGTCTAGGACAGAAACAGAGCCAGGCACACACCTTTAATATCAATACTTCGGAATCATATGCCTTTAATCCCAGCACTTGAGATCTCATGCCTTTGCTTGGGAAGCACACACGCCTTTAATCCCAGGAAGTGATGGCTGGGTGGAGAAAGTTATATAAGGTATGAGGAGACAGGAACTAGAGGCTTTTCAGGCTGAGGAGTCCTAAAGGTAAGAGATGGCTTGTTCTTTTGTCTCTCTAATCTTCAGGCAAATTTTATTAGGGCACATAATATATCACCAGAGCCATTGTTATGGCTGCCTTGTCCTCTTCTTCCTCTGCCATCTCTTTGAAACAGGGCCATCCATATAGTATAACCCAGACTGGCTTCAAACTTGTGATGGCCCTGCCATTATCTCCTGAGAGCTGGGACTGCAGACTATCCCACCATACAGAGCAGCCCTCATTTGTGTAAGTAAGCTGGAAGCAGAGAATGCAATAGCAGATGCTAAGTCCCTAAGAGAACAACATGATCAGGATCACACCAGAGGAAAATGAGCCCTTGTGTTAATTCAGACATTTGCACAATTCTTCTGTTTTTGTTTGTTTGTTTGTTTTTGTATTGTTTTAAGATTCATATTTGTTTTTATTTATGTGTATGTGTCTGTGTGAGTACATATCTGGTATTTAGAGAGCAGAAGAGGGCATAAGATCGGCTAGATCTGGAGTTAGAGGCAATTGTGAGCCTTAACATGGGTACTTAGAACAAAGCTTGAGTTCTCTGAAAGATCAAAATGTACTGCTGAGCCTCCTCTCCAGTCTGAGGGATTTCCTTATATCAAATTAATGTACACTCTTTAATCACTATTTCTTTGTGACTTTTACATCTTAGTTAGGCAACATAGGAAACAACATATATTCAATATTTAATTAAATCTAAAATACTGTTGACTTTAAGAACTGACACAATATAATTTCATGGTTTATTATGTTAAAGAATGTAAGGAATATCCACATTCCAGACATCTCAAAATACATATAAACAATATATGTGCAAACATGTACATTGAATGTAGTGTTCTTTTTCAAATGAAGAGAGGGTAAGAGGATTCTAGGATGGTCCATCCAGAGTGGAGTTTAGGACATTATCTTAAGTCTAACAAAACAGATACAGTGAAGAGGCAACAATGGAGGTAGACCTTTCAAAAAGAAAAACTTAGGCCTGTAGATATCTCAGGGATATAAATCTGTCTGTGTTCCATGTTGCCAATTTCCCACACTTATTTTCTAGCCCAGTTCTACAAAAAAAAAAAACAAAAAAAAAAACAAAAAAAAAAGAACTATCATTACAGTTCATAAGGTCATACCTTGTAGGTGAGTTAAAATTTGTTGACTTTTATGTGCATATGAAGTTTGAACAAATGAATATTTTATAGAAAATAAAGTACATGTCTCTGGCTGGGAGGAAAAGAATTTAAAAACGAGGAAAACAGAGAGGATAAGAATAAGTCCTAGGATTTTGAATTAGAGCTGATGATATTAGTATAAACAGCACTTAAGTCTGCATGTAGGGAGATAGCTATAAGTAGGCAGAGTTGTATTTGATGGATATTCATGATGCTTTACATTTTTTACATATAAATACATATATTAATGTATACATGAATAGATCAGTGAGGGGCAGGGCCAACTTTATGCAGCCCTATTCTCACTGCTTTCAGTGGTAACAGGAGCCACAGGCATCGACACAGACCTTGGCTGCAGCAGGGCCAATGACCCAGACATGGGCCCTGACAGTAGCCCAGGCCAGGATGGCGCCAGGACCCCAGTCAGCAGTACATGCTACTCAGATCTGCATGGCACCAGCAGAGGCTCAACACTTGGACACTGTCGTTGTTAGGGTTTCTAGTGCTGTGAAGAAATACCATGATCATGGCAACTCTTATGAAGAGAAACATTTAATTGGGGCTTGCTTACAGGTTCAGAGGTTCAGTCAGTTATCATGGTGTCTGGGCAGACATGGTACTAGTGAAGTAACTGAGAGTGCTATATCTTGCAGGCAACAGGAAATGGATTGAGAGTCACACTGATGGAAGCTTGAGCAAAAGAGACCGCAAAGCCTGCCCACACAGTGACACACTTCATTCAACAAGGCTACACCTTCTTCAACCAATCCACACCTCATAAGAGTGCCATTCTCATTGTGTTTAGAGTGGCCAATTACATTTAAAATATCACAGACACTAACCTGGCCCTAGGTAGAGGCCCAGGCTCCTGCCATCCCTGTGGCCTTTAGTGGCCTTATGGTCCATAGACATTAATACAGACCCCAGCTGTGGTTGGACCATGGACACAAATAGGGTCCTTGGCAGCAATCTGGACCAGATGTCACCATGACCCCCAGCTGGCAGTGCAGGTCACTTAGATCAGCATGGACCAAACAGCAGTAAGGCTCTCAAATTCCCACATGGCTCCAGGTGTGAGCCCAGATCCCTGGCATCTGCATGGCCTTCAGTGGCAAGAGGAGCCTTGCATATCAGGTCAAACATGGCTCTGGACTCAGCTCAGGCTCATTTGAAACTCTGGCACTGGGTGGCAGCATGTCACTCAGTTCTGTATGTGCCTTACAACAGCACAGCCTTCCTTGGGCACCAAGAAGGAAGGCCACAAATGGAGGCCCAGATCCTAGGCACCACAGTGGCCTTTGGTGTCTGCAGCACCAGCCACAGACATCAGCACAGACTCAGGTTGTGGTAGGACCACAGACCCAGACATGATCCTTGCCAACAGCCTGAGCCTGGATGTCGTCGTGGCCCTCGTTGACACTGCAGATCACCCAGTCCAGATCAGCATGGCCCCAGTGGCATCATGGTCCTCACATACTAACATGTCCCCAGGGAGCAGCCCAGACCCCAGGCATCTGCTCAGCCTTCGATGGTAACAGGGGTCACAGACCTCAACACAAACCGTTGCTGTGGTAGGGCCATCGACCCAAACATGGCCCAAGGCCACAGTTCAGGACCAGGTTATGTCATGGCCCTGGTTGACAGCACAGGCCATCCTGGTCTGCAGCAGCTTGGCCATCTAAGACCAATATGGCCACAGGTGTCTGCCCAGACAAGGGCTGCCTAGCCCTCAGTGGCAACAGAAGCCATGGACATCAACTCAGGCCCCACTTGCAGCAGGGCCACAGACCCAAACATGGCTTCTGGCAGCAGCTTTGGGGGCAAAAAAAAAAAAATGGGAGAGCTGGCCCTGCCACTCACCAAGTACAGGAATCCAGAGAATGGCCCTTCACCTCACCTGGGCAAAGCAGTAGAGCTGGCCTTGGGTACAAGTGCAGGTGAACCAGACCCAGGGGTGAGAAAGCTCAGCCCATAGAGCTCCTTGCTGTCTGCTGAGTTGGGTGAACTGTCTGGGGCAATGCTGGCAAGCTCATTCGGGTGGTGATGATGAGGGAAAGCTGGCGGGCTGACCAAGGCCCAGAACTAGGACAAAAGAGTACCCCAACATCCACCTCATTTACAAACTGCTGGAGCATGTGAAGGGGCCAGACCTGCAGATCCAAATCTCAGTGATCTCAATACCACAAGACTATGATAGGATATCCAAGAGGAATCCCAGCATCAATAGTGTAGCAGAAGCCAGTCTTGGAAAAGACTAGTGACTTATTGCAATAAACACTTACTAGTAAAGATGTATGGACTAAAAGATATACTGAATGACTCACTGTGCCATACCACTTCCACGCTGAGATTTTTGTTTATTGCTTTTACTTGTTTTGCACTGGTTTTGATTTTTTTTCGATTTACTTTTAAATTTTGTTTTGGGGGGAGGTGCAAGAGCAGAGGGCAGAATGAGTGGGATCAGGGTGCAAGATGTAAAATCCAAGCCGGGCGCTGGTGGCGCATGCCTTTAATCCCAGCACTCGGGAGGCAGAGGCAGGTGGATCTCTGTGAGTTCGAGGCCAGCCTGGGCTACCAAATGAGTTCCAGGAAAGTCGCAAAGCTACACAGAGAAACCCTGTCTCGAAAAACCAAAAAAAAAAAAAAAAAAAAGATGTAAAATCCAGAAAGAATCAACAAAATGTTGTTCAAAGGCAGACACAAATGCCTATATACATTTATACATCTCTACACTTCTATGTATATTATTAAATCCTTAACAACAGCATGGCTTATTACAAAAACAATAAAGACACGTTTTAAATGTGCTGGTTTAAATGAGAATGGCTCCCATAGGCTCATGTATTTGAGTGCTTGGTCAGCAGTTGGTAGAACAATTTGGGAAGAGTTAGGAGGTGGTCCTGGTTGGAGGAGGTGTGTCACTAGACATGGACTTGGAGATTTTAAAAAAGCCCATGCCATTCCCAGTTAGCTTGTTCTCTCTTTCTCTCTCTCTCTCTCTCTCTCTCTCTCTCTCTCTCTCTCTCTCTCTCTCTCTCTCTCTCTCTCCCTCCCTCCCCATCTGTTGATAAATATAAGCTCTCAGCTAATGCTCCAGTGTGATGCTCCCTGTCATGGTGGTCATGGGCTCTAACCCTCTGATACTGGGAGCCCCAAATTAAATGCTTTCTTTTACAAGTTGCCGTGGTCATGGTATTCTGTCATAGGAACAGAAAAGTAACTAAGATATACAATTAGAGATGGAAATAGCAAAGTGATTGTAAGGGTTCTTAGCATAGAAAATGATCTCGACTCAACAGTACCTATGCTTTCACACCCACACACCAAAAAGTCTGAAGGGAAACATTGGCTTGTTATTTATCTCTATGATGGGATTGTTGACACTCTTTCATAGTTCTCTTTAATTTTTGAATTTAATATGATGAACACATATTGGGATGGATTGTAAAGTAGAAAATGCTGTTAAAAGCCTCTAATCTGCATTTACATTGTGGATTAATTTTGGTAGAAATTTTAACATATGTTGCCAAGCTTCTAAGCTTTCATGCAATGTCAGTTTATTTAAAACTCAATTTTCCTGACCCCAATAAATTTTTTACTATCTGAATATAAAAATGCTTGCTTTTCAATGGAAGAGATATCTTGATAGAGGGAACCATTAGGGGTTTAGGGAGAAAACTTGTGCTAGGGAAATCCCCAGGAACACACAAGCATGACATCAGTTACGACTCCTAACAATAATGGAGAAGGTGCCTGAATTTACTTTCCCTTATTATCAGATCAGTGACTACCCTCAATAAAAATTATCTTTGTACATATAAATACATGTATTAATGTATACATGAATAGACCAGTGAGAAGCAGGGCCAGCTGCCCTTCATCCAATAACTGATGAAAGCAGATGCAATGATCCACAAGTAAGCACTAGGCTGAGCTCCTAGACTTCAGTTGAAGAGAGAGAAGAGGGATCACAGGAGCAAGTGAGGTCAAGATCATGATGGGGGAACCACAGAAACAGCTGACCCAAGCTTGTGGCCTTGGACCTGTCAGCTGGGGAACATGCATGGGACTGAACTAGGCCCTCTGAATGTGGGTGGCAATCATATGGCTAAATCTGTTTGGTGAACCCCTGGCAGCGGGACTAGGACTTATCCTGGGTGCATTAAATGACTTTTTGGAATACTTTCCCTAGGGTAGGATACCTTGCTCAGCCTTGACACCAGAGAGAGGGGCTTGGTCCTGCCTCTACTTAGTATGCCAGATTTTATTGACCCACCAAGGAGGTCTTACCCTCTCTGAGGAGTAGATGAGGGTGGGATGGGGCAAGATGGGGGTAGGGTGCGAGAAGGCAAGGGAGTGGGAACTGGGATTGGTATGAAAAATTAAAAAAAAAAACTTTTTAAAAATAAATAAATTAAATAACAAATACTTGCTTTTTCCAGTCTTATTATAAGGTAATTTTCTTCGAGATTGTAATATAGACTACACTAATGATAACACAGACTTCAGCTATGTGCTAGTCATATCCTAATACATTTTTCATTTTGAATGACATGAGCTCTAAGATACTAAAAGGGAAATAAACACATACATTTATTTAAACAAATCAATGCACTTAGTCTTTTTTCAATATATGATTTATTTTAGTGTGTGTGTATGTGTGTGTGTGTGTGTGTGTTTCTGTGCACATGTGAGTTCAGGTGCCCCTAGAATCCACAGGAAGGTAACATCTCCCCCAGTGCAGGAGTTACAGACAGCTGCCAGCTGCTCAGTGTGCCTGCTGAGAACCAAACTCAAATACTCTGTAAGAGCAATACATGCTTTCAATCACTGAGCCATCCCTCCAGCCCTACACTGGATCTTAGTGAAGCAAATATCTATGAATATTTACCTCCAGACTTTAATTCTCTCTTTAAATATTCATACTCATAATGACAAACAATGTAGAAAGATGATTCATTTTTATATTTCATATGTCTACTTTTCAGTGACTTCTTTAAAGATTTTTGAGAATGAATCAGTCATCATGAAATAAATGACAGCTTCCCCACAGTCACTAAAATACAAGCTTTTCTGTGTGGAAGAGGTGAAAGAGATCAGTGGACATCTATCATCACCATGCTGGAAGATGTTTGAATGGAGGTCTCTGCACATCATCATGTATGATGCAAGCATTCTTCCTTCTGTCTCTGTAGTTCTCCCCTCAGCAGAAGTTATGTCACTAGATATGGGCATGTCTGCATAGGCTAATAATATTTTCTACACCCTGCTTCTCACTCTGCTGTCCAAATGGCTTCTGAGTTCATTTATAATCTGAACATCAGTCTCTCTGACTCATTTCTCTCTGAACTACATAGACAAGCAAAATCACACTCAATTACAAATGCATTCATTTCCAAAATCCTGTTTTCAGTTCTTTTGTTGAAAAGACCATAGCTACAAAGAGGATTTTAAGCTTAGTGCTAAGTAAATTAGCACTGAGAAGTAGCATGAGTGAATGTTCCCAATCTTCCAACTGTAGCACAGGTCCTGGTATATATGCTATTGTGTTGTTTAATATTTTAAAATAAGTTAATGTGCCTATACCCTAGAACTCTGTGGATAGAGATTAACAGGTTTGCTAATGACATCTGAGCTGTGTTCCAGGGCTTCCTAAGATTCATGATGTTTCTGAACTGACCCTGACATCACCTCTAAAGCTTTCTGCACCTGACATTGATGACAGCAAGAGAGAGATTTTAAAGAGATGAGAAGAACCAGAACTGCAGATTTTTACCTCTTCCTCCTCTCCTCCAAAACCAGTACCCCAGCACCCTACCCTCAGCTCTGGCGGAGACTACCTGCTGTGGCCTCCTCTTCTTCTCTGCCCCCCATATCTTAGATTTTTCCCCCTCGTCTTCTCTACCTCATCCCATCATCCCAACCCAGTCCAGTAGGCCATCCCAGAAAACCATCAGTCAAACTTGTCAGAGAAGCAAGTAGGACAGTGAAGCTGGTAGGCTAGCTTCAAATCTTCACTCCCCTGCCTCTCCACCAAATCCAATTACCTGCTTTCATCCCCAACTTTGTATCATAAATCCTTTTGGCCTCTCCTCATGCTCTGCCTCAGTTCACAGGAGACTAAGAAGATCCTGATGGAAAATCCTGCTTTCCTGCCTCCTATGGACCCCTTCAGCCTAACCTTCTAGCCCACCCCTCATTCCTAAGTATTAGCTTCCCATGTCTAGAAACACATTGTACTCAGAATCTTCTGTGGCTGCTCCTGGCAGGATACCAGAAGAATTACCTACCAGGCAACACACAGCTAACACATTCTCCTAAGAACCAGAGAGGGCACCAGAAACCAAGAAACAAAACACCCAACCAACAAAGACAAGACCATGTATCAACACTTAGAATTACTATTATACCAAACCCAGATGCACAGACATAAAAACACAGTCAATTACAGCCAGGACAATATGTCTCCACTGGAGCTCAATAACAGGTCCTGAGAAAGGCAACATTGTTGAAGCACAAGATGAGGACCTTAAAATAGGCTCTTTGGTTATGATAGAGGTTCCTAAAAAGAAAATGAGTAAATCTTTTAATGAAATCTTTGAAAACACCAACAAGTAGAGGAAGGAAATGAACACAAGGGTTTAAGAACTGGAAGTAAAAATAGAATCATAAAAAATCAAACTGAGGGAAATCTGGAAGTAAAAAATTTAGAAACTGGAACAAGAACCACAGAGTTAAGCTTCACCAACAGAATGCAAGAGATGGAAGAGAGAACCTTAGTCATTTAAGACAAGACAGAAGAATGGATATCTTATTCAAAGAAAATGTTAAATCTAAAACAGAAAAAAGAAACAAAAACAAAAACAAAAAAAACCTCACAAAACATCCAGGGATCTGGGACAGTATGAAAACACCAAACCTAAGAATAATAGGAATAGAGGAAGGAAAAGAAGCAAAGGTGAAAGGCACAGAAAATATTTTTAGCAAAATCATAGAAGAAAATTTCCCTAACCAGAAAATGGAGAAGCTGTCAAAGTACAAGAAGCATACAGAACACAAAATACACTGGACCAGAAAAGAAAGTTCCCTTAGAAATGACCCATATGGCTGTCAAAAGATTAGTGGATAAAGGAATGTGGTAAAGTTTTACAATGTGATATTACCCAGTCATTAAAAGTGAAACTGTTAAATTAGCATGTAAATGGATGGAAGCAGAATAAAATTATCCTGATTGTTGTAACTCAAACCCAGAAAGACAATTTTGTTACATATTCATTTATGTGACTATTGCTGTGAAGTCAATGATAGGCAAAGTATAATCTGTAGAACTGCAAGGTTAGGTATAGAGTCAGGGATTAGGGGAGATGGGTCGACCTCCTTAAGAAGGGGAAATAGAATAGGTAGTTGTTTATGGATTGGAGAGGGAGGACTAGAACGGGAATATCAGTGAGGAGGAAAGTAGGAAAAATGGCAGCAATACAGGAAGAGACACCTAAAATTAAGTGCCACTTGAATCATAATATGAAAACTTAATGTAGTAGAAGCTTCCTAAAATTTATACATATGTGAAGGCAACTAAGTGAAATCTCAAATTAACAAAAGAGACAGAGGCCAAAATGGACATCTCTTGTTATTAAGTGAAGCTTCTATTAGTGGGAATGGGATATATCTAGTTGAGTTGTTGGGCAATGGGTTCCCGCAGGAATCCTAAAAATAGAAGCAGCTATTGCCAAGGCTCTATGTTGCACTCTATAAACTGACATCAAGGCCTAATCCTGAAGACAGTACCTACACAACTCATCAAACATGAAAGAATTGAGCTGGTGCTCACAGAGAGTCTTCAGCCCTATGCCTTTGGAAGGTATCTGCATGCTTTCAATGGAGAAATGTAAACATCGACCTGGGTAAAAACTTTTAGATATATAATGGTGTCTTGTCTGCAAGATACACTGTTGGAATAGTGGCACAAAAGTTGTGGGAGTTATCAATCACTATCTGACTGGATGTAAGGTCCACTCTATGAGATGGAACCCAGGACTGGCACTGTGCAATGGTCCAAGAACCTAAGACTAGATAGGTCATAGACCTAGGGGGAAATCAAATATGTCTGTTCTGCTAAAGGAATATAGCAACGAAATGATTCCTAATGGCATTCTGCTATATGCATAGATCAGTGCCTTGTTCAGTCATCATCAGAGAAGCTTCCTTCTGCAGCCGAGGAGAACAAATACAGAGACCACAGCCAGACAATATGCTGAGAATGAGAGATCCAGAAAAGGGTTGTCTCCATCAAATACCTTATTACAGGGGTCAGAGAACCCTACAGAAAAAGAGGTGGAAAGAATATAAGAGTTAGAGGGATGGAGGAAACAAAGAACAAGATCTTCTAAACACAATGAAACAGAAGCACATTTGAGACTGAGGAAGCATATGAAGGGCCTGCATGACTCTTCACCAGATGCAGTGCTAGAGCTTAAAGGAGAAGTGGACACATGCCTCCTTCTCTAACACAGACAACATCTCCAACTGATAACCATTGAAATGAAAATCAGGTTTTCTCCAAGGGAGTTTCACTGGGGAAACAAACTACTCTTAGGGGCAGGCTGCATGCCCAGAAGTAAATGGCCAATTAACAACAACAAAAAGGAGCTTAACAACATCTTAGGAGGTTTTTTTGTCTCATATTGTCATGTCAAAGTTTTGTTTTTGTTTTCCAATTTTAATTATTATTATTGGTTTTATCCCCCACTGGTTCATTTCCATATGCATTACGTATTCAAATGCAATCATCATATATTGCCTGAAGAAAGCACTTTCAATAAAAAATAAAGAAAGAAGGATGAAAACAGAAGAAAGAAGCCAGATAGGTAAAATGAGAAAATGATTCTCAATTCTTCCTCTTCACTGGAAGCTGGAGATATCCTTGGTTTTATTAGCAGTTTGATCCTTGCTAGAGACCAAAAGTATTCAAGAGTTTCAGGGACAGTGATTTGTGATTTGGTTTCTTGTCATCTTTCTCCTCATTTTACTCAGTTGCCCAGAAAGCTACAGTAAGGGTGTACCAAATGTCCAGTGAGGACATTTTTGGAATAGAGAAATACATGAATATTTCATGGGTGGGTCAACTGGATGGAGGAGCTCACTTCCTGATGCTTCCACCTATTAAAAACCAAAAAACAAAAAACAAAAAAACAACAACAAAAAAAACTAGCATGCCAATGGCAGCCCACTGGGGGATCTATCTGCTTTTGCTGTACAGGAGCTCAGCTGGCTCCTTATCTCTTAAGGTCTCAACTTTGAACATACAATAATATCATATCTAGAAACTCACTGTCCCCATTGTCTATAAAATGCATTCTTCAGGTTCCTGAGTTAGAGGGCATGGAAGCCATTGACCTGGGTGACGTCAGTAGCCCTTAATATTCTGGGTCACTAGCCTCCTAAACTAGTATTCACATGACTTGAGAAAGTCTATGATGCTTTCTAGGACTCTCTGTTTACCCTCACATCCACAGTAAGTGTTTCATTCACAGCCTTTCATGCTGAGGCTCCTATTAGTTTTGTCAATTAACACTAACCTTACATTAGCATTTGCACTGCTATTAACACTCTTGGCACACCATCAATCATTTTCCTCTGCATTGACTGGCAAGTTTTGATTGTGTCAACATGAAACAGGGGCAGTAAAATATCAGACCAAGAGAACTGGAATTTCTCATGAATCATAGGGGCAGGGGCAAAGGATGGGCTAATGCCCTGATGCCAAGGGAGGAACTTGCAGGTAGTAAGAGACTCTGTCCCCACAGCTGGAGTGCTTATTTCCTTGCTTTTTCTTAGTCTTCTCTAGGAAAAGAAGAAAGGAGAAAAAGAAATGAGCCTTTCTGATGTCAGTTTGTCCAAACTTTTTTTTTTCTGAAACAGGGTTTCTCTATGTAGCTTTGCACCTTTCCTGGAACTCACTTGGTAGCCCAGGCTGGCCTTGAACTCACAGAGATCCGCCTGCCTCTGCCTCCCAAGTGCTGGGATTAAAGGCATGCGCCACCACCGCCCGGCATGTCCAAACTTTTTATCACTTTATTTTCTTTTACCAAGTACTATTGCTTAATTTCCTTTGAAGTGCACAGGTACTGAGACAATTATGGATGACAGTGCCACTGACACTATTTATCCACATATTTAGTCTTTTTCCCCTCAAAATCATGATGAGTGCCAAATATTTACCAGGTAACAATCATCATATTTCTTGTACTTGTTCAACTGTGGTTTCCTTTCATTTGTACTTTTAGGTGTCTGGACCCCCGTAGTCAGAAACTCTAATGCCTTTGGACTTACAATGAGGGTAAGATATGGCTTGAAAAGGAATCCTCCAAACCAGCACGAACATAACAAATTTGATCTAAGCTAAGAAAATAGCCACAGTAGAAGCTGAGAGCATTGTACAAGTTATTGAAATTTTTACTCTTAATTATCATTTTGTTACTGTAAACAACATCTCATTTGTTAAAATTCATACATAGAAAGTTATTGTGCTGTGTGTGTATCTGTCTCTGCTTGTCCCGATATACATGTGTATACTCCATGATGTTATCATGCACATGGAATTCAGGGACAACTTTACTGTGAGCACACCTGGTAAAGGACTAATTATTATGCTTTTCTTGTGTATTGGAGAGTGTTAATGCTGAACACATTAAACCGATGTTCAGCAAACATTCTTAATAAAAAGCAGAGAGTAAATACTTTATGCTTCGGAAAATATACAGCTTTAAATATTGTGACTGTTTAACTCCACTATGGTCATGGGGCAGCCACAGCCAATGTATAAACTGTGTTAAAATATAAACAAACAAGAAAAAATTCATTTCATTTATAGACAATGACATCTGAGTGACAGAAAGTTTTTGTCTGTCATAAAATATTCTTCTTCTGGTCTTTTCATCCTTCTGAAAAACTAAACACCACCCTTAGTTTCTTTCTAAGCCACAGACAGTTGATGGGCTGGAACCAGCCTGTACATACAAGGAAGCTTGCTGACCCTTTGTGCTAGGTTCTCCTTTCTCCCAGAAGATCTCAGTCCATTCCTTCTTTCCTGGAATCAGAGATCTTCTGAATATGTAAGATTAAACTTCAATAAAAGGTGCTGTTTATTTCAGTGTTTATTCTGCAGCCTCAACAATGATTCAGAGGTCTAGATAAACCAAGTCCTTGGGAAACTCAGGAAGGAATGTGAGGGATTATTGTCTTTTTGTCTTGCAGAGCTAATGGCAGTCAGATCACAATAATATGACCTCCTAACAGATCAGAGCACAGACAAAGATGAAAGATCATGAGATCTAGTCAGTCACTGCCACTCACTGGATTTGTTAAAAAAAAAAAAAAATCAAAGGAGAGACAAAATCTACAGTCTATGTGGATATGTGATGCTTTGAAAATTCCTTAACCATTTCCAGTCAAGGTGTACCCAGATACAGGTGTACCAGATGACACAGGTGTACCCAGGTACAAGTGTACCCAGATACAGGTATACCCAGATACAGGTGTACCCAGATACAGGTGTACCCAGATACAGGTGTACCCAAGATTCCTACCTTCTTTCCCATCCTTTCATTATGTGATGTTTGTTAAAGAGTTTTGGTAACATCCTTTGCTTTCTATGTTCCTATTTTCAATGTAAAGCCTGGTTTCTAATATAATAGTTTGAAAGAAATGAAAATGGAGCCTCATAAACATACGTGTAATGACATAACTCAGGTGGGTTGGTTCTGTTCAGAGGCTAGCTGGGTCTATAAGATCCTCCTGATTCTACATGTCTACATGAGTGGCCATTATAAAGCGTGAAGAGTCTCAAATTCAGGAGACATTTTGCTGGATATCTCCATACAGTCATCTATCAAGATTGTACCTGATATAAACAACCAAATGTGGGAAATGTTGGTGCTCAGTGACTTCCAAAGACAACTTGCAAAACCTAAATAAAGATGATACAAAGATGAATAAAATTCAAGTTCCCGATAAAATGGCTGCCCCCAAAGAGTGGCAGCCTCATTCTGCTGCTGCAAAGTTCTCTTAGGACACAAACACAATTCTCTCTCTCTCTCTCTCTCTCTCTCTCTCTCTCTCTCTCTCTCTCTCTCTCTCTCTCTCTCTCTCTCTCTCTCTCTCTCTCTCTCTCTCTCTCACACACACACACACATACACACACACCCTTAATTTCGTAAGTATCTCTGGAAATCAGGGAAGATTACACTAAGCATGAGACTAGAGAGCATCATGTCTGTGTATGTGGCCCAGGTAGGTTTTCAATCTACAAAACCTGAGGTAAGTGAGGCACAAGAAAAAAAAATATATCCAAGCCAGCCGTGGGAATACTGAGGAAGATCAACGAATCAGCTAGGAGCAATTGCATGGTCAGTCCCTCCTAAAGACCCCCTTAGATTGCTACAACACATCAGGCATACTACCTTTCAGATAAGAGGAGAAATAAAGGCCTCTCAAGGAGGAAGGATGAAGCTTAGGAGCTAGTTATATTAAGGAATGAAGACCATCCCTACCCAGAAGACCCAGCTCTCTGCCACATCTCTTTTTCTCTCTTAACTTTTCTAATTTATTAAGTTCAGTGACCCTGTTTTATGCTATGCCTTCTTCAAATGCCAAATGATTCTTAGCTGTCTTTATTTGCAATTCACTGTGACTCCATCTATGACATTTGCTGAGAGTGGTGACTTTAGGAACAGCAATTGTCTCCATGGGAGCACCCCTGGGGACTGAAGTCAGAGAATTAAAAGGCCAACCATGAGTCCAGAGGACTCAATATTAATTTATAAGTAAAGACCTTACTGGTTTAAGTTCTTCCTGCTAGTTGCAGGGAAGGTTGAGGGCAGATGCAGATTTTGGTGGGTATAGTTTGTAGGAATAGCCTGAGAGCCAAGAGTTTCCAAAAAGGCACATGTATGGCTCTAGGACTCCTCTTCGGGTAGCCTAGTGCTCATTCTGTGAGAGCAGACACACAATGCTATAATAACATTGGTGATCTGAGCATGGTATGCCCAGGGCATCAGAAATACCAGTTGCATTTATAGGTCTCTATATTTTTTTAAATGAGCATTATATCACACAAAGGAAACAGATAAAGTAATTGGTTTAATTTTGATCCAAACCCAGTTTCACCTTTTCCCAACGTAAAGTAGACTAAAGGACTGAAATCAACTAATTCTTTTTCTCTTGTCAGTTCTTAATCTTCAAAAACGACCCTCAAGAGGGGTCAAGATCATTCAGCAGATACAGATGCATGGCATACATGCCCAGAGACCTGAGGTTGATCCATGGAACCCAAGTAGATGTCGAAAGATAGAACTGACTCCCCAAGATTGTCCTCCTGTCTCCACTTATTCATGTGAGCCCATAAACACACAATGCACATATACATGTACACACAATAATCATCAAATTAAAAAATTAGAAACAGCTATTCTAAAATTTCAGCTGTTCCCAATCTACATGTAATTTAACTTGGAAAAATTGAAACAGCTCAAATATCAAAAATAGATTTTTTTCACCAAAATAATACAACTAAAGTGTCTGGAACATGATCTGTCCTAGGAAGTGCCAAAGTGTTATGCATAGGTATGAGATTATTGACTATACTGGGTCAGGAGACTTGTGGAGTAGACCCAAACTGGGCTGTGTTAGTAGGATTTGTGCTGGGAAGTTGGTTGCAGCTACTGTAATAGGAAGGTCATTAAGGGAGCAGGGGGATCATGGGTTCTAGTAAATTGGGTGTTAATGGGCAACTGGCAGGAGGCCAGGAAAGCTCAAGGCTTCCGAGGAATGCTCACAGGTGGGATAGGGTTGGAAGAATCAATATGGAGGCTCCCAAAACAGGCAGTGCTTGTTAGTGACATGAGTCAGTGGACAACATGACCTCATTTGGGTAAGCATAGGTCAAGGTCAAGACTCGATGTATTTGTTAGCATGATCCACTCAAAACACCTCCTGTCTCACCTGGCTAGGCAGAATCCTAAGAACACATGCTGCCATTCTGTATTCATAACAGTGATGGCATACATGTATATCAAAAATATAACAAAGCCCATAACTTTGTATGTTAAGCCTAGAAAAGTTATGAAAGAAAATAACAAACAAACAAAGAGTTGGTAGAAATATCTGAAAGTTAGAAGAATTAATATAGCAGAACACTGGACAAAAAAACAACAGATTTTAAAAAGATATTATGAACACATAATAATTAAACATACTTACAGAGTACAGTGTGGGAATTGGATACATGGAATAAAGTAATATCATTACATCTGGGTCATTAACATTTGTCTCTTTTAAATAGTTACCATTTATTTTTGTTGGGAGAGTCTGAGCTCTTCTATTTCTTTATAAAACACATGATAAATTATAAACTATAGTCACTCTACTGTGTCATAAAATTGTAGGCAAGAGATATTTGCTTTCTTCCTGACTCCTTTTTATCTGTGCAAGATTGGAGTCCAAGCAACATTTCAGAAGGAAAGATGTCCCCTTTCCAATGCAATGCTATCCCTGAGGTCTAAGACTCCTGGCATCGGAATTCCAATGAAAGATATGGTTGTGTACACTCTCTTTTTGGCAGAAGAACCGCCGCTGTCTCATAAGACCCACTGTGCCCCCGCTTGCAGAAGATCATCAACCTCGGTGTGTTGGCTGATGATATTCCTCCTAAGAGAAGAAATGGTGTGTGTGTGTGTGTGGCGGGGGGTGCATCATAGGACTGCCACCTGATATTTCGGCCCCCTCTCTCAAGCATTGTACACAATTTTTCCCTAATTGCATGTAGGTTCTGACTCTTGTGGAGGGAATTGAACATAAACACTGGGAGGGGAATCCATCTACACGGCCTTTGGGAAGCCACTGTTCATGCTGGGCACAGACTTTGAAATGGGCTTGCTTTGGTCACCCACACTTTTGTCTGTAACTTTTCACCCATGCTCTGAAAGTAACTCTATTAAATGTGTTGGTTCCCCAGTGTGAACTTTGGACCTGGTGGCAAGCGCTACTCTATATTTGCTCTATAAAGAATGTTATATAGACCTAACACTGTTGCACTGTAGACATACTATAAACTCTTTACACTAATGAAGCCCTGTGATATCCAGAACAGAGATATATAAGTATATGCATATATTTTTTGTGTGTCTCAGCAATAGGTACAAGACCCAGAGCTTTGTATGTGCTGTACAAGCATTCTACCATCAAGTTAAATTCCTAGTCCTCCTATGAATGTTTCCTATCTTTTCTCAATATTATATCTTAAGTACTTTCTTTCATCCTGAAATATATTTTTCAAATGAATTATTTTATTGTGACAGAATAACTCCCTAGTGAGCAGCAGCAAGGTTATTTATATAAACAATCCCCTCTCATTGTGTATTTTTCAAAGCCTATTCTAATAAATAGTCCTGCAGAATTATTATATCCTGTGTATAAATCTTTGACCAAATTTCCATTTCCCCACATGGAGGTTACTGAATCATGAGGGTGGACTCTTTTAATATTGCCATATATTAATATTATTATGTTTTGCCAATTTGCTTTCCAAGGAAGTTGTGCCAACATATATACCCATCACTAGAAAATGGAATGCCTAGCGAGGTGCTTAAGCTGTTCAGCAATGAGATGCATGGACATTCAGGATGAAATGATTTCACTTATGAGTTTGATGCCTTGGCACAACATACCCCTATGAATTTGAAAAAAAAAGAGCATGTTTGTACCATCTACTCTTCCTCCATGTAGCTGGGGCATGAGTTTAAAAAGGAGAAAAACATAGGTATTTTAGAAAGACAAGTATTTTTGCAGAATTTAACTTTTTTACACTGTCCCTGCTACTCTGACTGACACATTTCTATCAGAACATTTCTCATGAAACAACCCTGCAGCAGCTACTTTGTGAATGGTCACCAGGTCACTCAGACAAGACAGATCTTCTTCATCGGGTGAATACGTTCTTCTCTAAGTTGCTCTTGATTATGGTATTTTATCACAAAGAAAGTAACTGATAGAGATGAATGGTTGTGTAAAACAAAAACCAGCAGTGGGTCTGAATATTACCAAAGCACTTTGTGAACCCATGGGGATCTTCTGAAGAAAACTGCCATTAGCAATGTCGTCCCTGGAAGGTCCGCCATTCAAAAGACATACAAGGCTTTCAAACTGCTGACTGGCGATACTCACAGCTTATTCCCTACTTATGGCCTAGAAAAAACTACTTTCCTATTAAACATCAACTTTACTCATTATAGTAATACTTCTTAAATATGTTATGTAAGGGATGCTTCAAAAACCTGATGCAACCCAATATTATTTTTAAGTAAATAATTATGTGTATATTCCACTCATTTCCAGAAGGAGCTGATTCTTTTTGACTGTGTTTCCCTGTAGACTGTGGGTAAGCAGATCTGTCACTTATCAGGTAAACAGATATCCTCCTTCCTGTGTTGAATGCCTTAGAATCGGGGATGCTTAGGGAAATGTAAATAAAGGCACATACTGTACATGTATGGTCTCTTCAATGCTCCATTGACTATGATAAGTGTCACATCATCTTACTTGCCGAGTTAATTAGATGCAATGCTTCAATTGGTGAACTATTAGAAAAGATTGGGAGCTATGGCCTTGTTAGACTGTGGTCTTGTTGGAGGCAGTGTGTCACTGGGAGTAGGCTTTGAGACTTCAAAAGTATACTTCAGGTCCAGTCTCTCTGCCTGCTGCCTGATGATTAAGATGTAGAGCTCTCAGCTTCTTCTCCACTGCCATGCCTGCCTACCTGCTGCCATGCTCCCCACCATGATGGTATTGGACTAATCCTCTGAAACTCTAAGCTACCTCCCAATTAAATGCTTTCATACAAAAAATGCCTTGGCCTTGTTATCTATTCACAGTGGAACACTTACCCTGGGGACATAGATTCATGGTGCCACAAATATAATGTTCCAACAGGAAATAGTTTCATGACCATTTACCATCATAGAACAATAGAAAGCAAAATGTGAAGGCATTATCCAAATAATTTAGAGGAACACTCAGGTATGTGGTTGTACCCGAAAGCATTCTGCTATGTAAGTTAGGGGCAGTCTGAGGACACTTTTAGCTTTGGGGTTTGTGAAAGTTACTTGTCTGGTAAGGATCTATTCCAAACATTTTATCTGATAGTCTACAGATATTAGGTAAGACACAAAGGTGGTAATAAATGGCTACTTAGGGACTAAACACAGCCCAAAATAATTGGTCTCTAAACTCAAGAGGTTCTAACCAGTCAGTTAACTCTGTAAAATCTTCAACATAGACATGACTTTTTTTCTGGTACATTTACTGAAGGAAACTTTAAAAATTTTGTAACAAGAAAAAACTGCCCAAAAGCACTGTGCAAACCAGAATGCAGCTCCCATTGAGGTCAGGCAATCATAAGGGCACCCTGTGCACACAGACTTTACTGAGCCTCGTGCACAGACAGCACAGGCGAATAGTATCATGTTTACAGAGGAGAAAGCCAGTCTAATGTGTGATCTCCAGAACTTCTAATTCCAACTTTCTACTTCTTCTCAGCAGTCCTGCTGTGCTGAGCTGTTTGTGAAAGTATAGCTTGCAAACAGGCTCAGATTTAGTCTGTGATCTCTACTGAAGTGAAATATTGAGACACAGTAATAGAATGGGAAAAAAATCCACATTGTTGGTTGAAGTAAATATCTTAACTTTTCCTACACTACTTTGAACAGAACACTACTTCAATGTCATATTCAATAGAAAAAAAATTAAGCAGGGAAAATAGTTTAAGATACCTGAATTGGACACAGAATTAAACAGGCCAGGACCATTTTAATTTTCTCATATTTTAACATAATTTGTGGCTTTCCAAAGAAGAGTATGTCTCATTTCTGCCTCATTAAAAAAATAAAATAAAAAACAGCATAGAACAGAACCTGGAAAACACAGTTTTAACATTAACACAAATGCTGCTCAGAGGTCACCGTGAGAAGATGTAGAACTCAGTTCCTGATACAAATGATCAACCATTTATGGAGAATGCAACCAGCCTCCCTTCTACACATAGAAGAAAATCTCTTACTGCTCAGGGCTTGGCCAACACTTATTACCAGTAACCTTTGTAAAACCTTGAGCACAAACGAACATACAGCTTTTGATTGACTTTGAGATTAGGATAATTAACTTTGAAAGAGTCTATACTGTCAAAGTTATTAACTACAGTCAGTGCTAGTTGTGATCACAAAGAAATTCCCAAGGCACAACTTGATGTACCAATCTCCAGCTTCCTCCACTGACTGTAAAATGTAGCTCAAGCCATCCTGGAGCTCTTTCCCCTCTTCTGGAGCTCTATCTCAACAGCTTGTCTTCTCAACCCTAGGCTCAAATTCCGCTAGCAGACCCTACATACTTGCGGCATCAAATCTGGACAGCTGGCTTCAGATTCATCTTAGTTTAAGTCCTTTTTATCTGATAAACTTTGTACACTACTGTGTCTCAAAATACTTAGTCTCATTGGTAAGCATCGTTAGGGCTTTGACTGTATGCTTTATACAACCTGGTGTTCATTGCCTTCCCTTTGATTGTACAAATCTCAAATTTAACTGCCCTGCTATAGAAAAGCAAATGATGACTCACCAGGGTTCAATATCCTTTTCAAGTTCGCAGACCTAACAAATGGCAAGGAAGGATTCTCAGAGTGCAGACACCCCAAATCCCTCTCCTTGCCTCTGCCAGAAATTCAATTAGGCCTGTCTTTTTAAATATCAGTAGAGCTGTAGTCAAGGAAAGACACATCTGACTCTCAATCCAATACATGCCATTGAAGAATTGCATATAAAAGGCAGGGCAAAAATTGATTCTGAAATCCCATTAGCAGGGAAATAATGAACACACACATAAACCCTAGAGCTGCTGCAGCACAAATTCTCAAACTGGGAAAAAAAAAAAAAAAAGAAACTTTAAAAAATTTACTTCACAAAAACCTACCTCATTTTCTCTGAAGAACTAACTATACCTCAGGGTGGATTTTCATGCACAGGAAAAACTGTTTATTGAATATATTTTTGTCGTATTTTACAGTGATATGCCTTTTCAATTCCCCATCAAATACTCAGCACAGCAGCTGCAGGTCTGTCATCTGAACAGACAGGGAGGAACCTGGAGGATGTTGGTGCCCTATTTAATATCATTCCTTTGCCAGTTAAGTTTCTTATAATCCGCCCCCCCATAGGTAACTGCTCACTATCTTATTTTGTAACTTCACAGAAGCCTTCATGGTTTGGAATATGCACATTTCTGTCAAGCGAAAAATCCTATGTATGATTTTAAATAATGAGTAATAAGAAAATTCAAACAAATGCCTTGAACTCAGAAGTGTCCCTTTCTTATCAATGTAGAAAACGTGCAGTACCATCATGTATGTTTTTGGTCCTAGAAGCAAAGCTAGACAAAGCTCTGTGCTCCCTCTAAAGACAAGACAAAGGAGCATACCGGAAAGGAGGGAGAGTATGGCTACTACATCGGTTTGTTTCCACAGCTTTACTGTACTTAGAATGTGTGTCCACCACAATCTTTCCCCATCTTATCATCAGGCACAAGTAGGAGAGATCACTGTCAGAAAACACCAATGAGAGCCCCCTCTCTTGCTTGTTTCTGAATTTCTGGATGAACAATTAATTCAATATTTTCCTAGCAAGGCATTTTGTCATTGTTGTTTTTGTCTTTAGTTTTCTTTTCTTTTTTTTCCTATAAAAAAAGCACTTGTCATAAAAGCCTCTTTTTATGCAATATTTTCTCTGGCTAATGTTGTGATGGAGTTCCTGATTGTACCAGTCTGCTTGGCCAGCTATGGCTGTCTAAGAACTGCACATGCAGAAGACAGTGGGTCTTCGCTTTCAAGGGTAAGTGATTCCCAAAGAAGGTCCTTTGGGAACAGTACTGGGATTAGTGGCATCCTCCATCTAGTATAACAGAATGTAAAATCTCCTTTAAAAATGACCTCATCAAAGAATGAACAAAAGCTTGGAGAAAATCACCACACCATTAAAAGCAGTTGTCAGTGCGGTGACATGATAGTAGACATTATTTGGGTTTATAATGACTTATTTAAATTCAATGAAACAAAGAGCTGCCCTAAAAATGTTTTTAATATAAAACTATGAACCACTTTATTTTTTGATTTATCATGTTTACATCGACTCTGGGATACATTTGCTATTCAAGCCTATTCTGTTTGCTTCAAATGAATTAATATTGCTTTGGTTTAGAGGCAAGGTCAAATTGATTTATGAAAGCTATCTTGAGGCTTTGTGCTTAAATCTTTCAAAACATCAGAAATAATATAGCAGAATTATCACCAGTGTGGGTAATTAGTTACTACAGAAACTGATACTTGTAACAAGGGTTCCCTTTCATTTCTGCAGTCTCTCTAAGACTCACCAGACCGCTCTCTATGTTTTTATTTATTTATTTATTTAGTCTACAAAAGTAGCCAAAGGACAACAGGACTCAGTTGCCCTGGGTAGCACCCTCTGACAGATGTTTAGCCTTCCCAGGATTTGCTCTTGGTTGGTCCTCATTGAGTATGAAAAGATGTCTGAGCCAATGGGATTCAAGAATTACTGCAAATGAGCCAAAGGCCAGACACATTCATCTCTTTGTTCTGTTTCCTCCTTCCTAGATATCATCACACTTGATCAAAGGAGGCAAGCCCCATTTCTCCTGGTTCCACTCACAAACATCTTAACAAATCTCACATATATGCTAATTTATTAGCACAAATTATTTCAAGAACAAAGTCCTGGTGTTGGGTGTGGTCAAGGGCAGAGCCCAGATGAGGTCTTCTTGCTAATTTATTCACAATGTTAGACAATAACTCCCTCTCCTTTCTTTGAGATGAAGTTTCTTTATCACATTAAATGAGGACATAGGCTCCCTGATTATGGCATCCTTCATCTCAAACTGTCTGTGATTATGAGTTCTAATGCTTGAACAAAGCTTCAAACAGCTAATCAAATTTTAATTTAAATATATAAATGCAAAAACGCTCTATTCCAGTAAACCATTGAGCAAACTATGCCTTCTCCTCCTCTTCCTTCACAAGTCCTGAGCTACAGCTTAATCAGTGATTCAGCACAATGTGCTAAAATGGCTCCAAATGACAAGCAAGCAGTAAACATCAGGAACACATATTGTATGCCACATGTACAAGCAGAAAGCTACTCCACCATGCATATTAGCATACGATACACAGGCACTCAGATCTTACAGTCTTGACAGACATCACTATATCTATTTCTTGTGTAATGACCTCATTCTCATGATATTTAAGGGCAAGAATTTCTACCCAAAAGAGTTTATCATAATCATATTGAAACACATAAATATGTAATTTGATCTGGACACATTTTCACCACTTTCTATACTTGATTTCTTATGCCTGAAAATTTTCTTCTTTAAAGTAATAAAATTCCTAGAGAGAAAGCAAAGCCCAGGGAAGCCCAGGCTTTTCAAACCAACAAGGAGGTTCAATGAGACAGCCTTTGTTTTGGGAGAGATGCAACCTGCACAGCCTCATCAGGACAGCAGTGCTCACACAGAATTTCAAACATGTCCCTAGTCTCCATGCATTGCTTGTGCCCTTCTATGAGCTGACTTCATCTGTCTGGTTACTGTCTGTATGTAAGAGTTTCAATCTAGAAAACTCATTAACATCGATACTTGGGAATGAGTGATACCTAAATTATTGGAACAACCAGGACTGGGCAGAAGTAATAGTTTCAACATAAATTATAAACATTTACGCATGAGATAAACTATTAAAAACCTTAGAAAAAAAGGGAGTAAATATTTATGACCTTGGGTTAGGTATCATTTTTACTAAGTAGGGCATTTTATGTATTAACAATGAAAACATTTTAGATAAACACAATTTAAAATATTTCTGTTTAAAAGATAAGGATGATATTAGATTTGGTGGCATATACTTTCACTGTTAGCACTCATGAGGCAGAGGTTGGCAGATCTCTGAGTTCCAGGCCATCCTGATCAACTCGCAAGTTCTAGACCAACAATGGCTACATAGTGAGACCCTATCTCCAATAAGCAAACAAATAAACAAACAAAAAGGTCAGGCTGAAACAGAGGTCTGTAAAGGAGTGATTGCCTGGCATGTGGGAGGTCCTGGCTTCTATCATCCCAAGTAAATAAAAAATAAGTTAAATGAAAGAAATAGATATATAAGAGAGCATCATGCATGATGATAGTGAGAAATCTATTATATGGGGGGAATCCATTTTATATTGTGTTTCTGATAAAGAATGTGCCCACCTATTCCAAAAGGAATTTATACAATGCAATAATAAAATGAAACCAATTAAAATGTAGGCAGAATGTTAACCAGACATGTTTCCATAGATGTAATGTGTACTAATGGTGAGTAAACACAAAAGACATTGGCAAAAGGTAGAAGATGCTTACAAAATCTAAAGATAAATCAAGAGTATTTTTACTTGTTTGACACACAGAGCCTCCTGCTCCAGCCTCAGCTGGCCTGGCATAATCACTGTCTTTAGCGAAATGGCAAGAAGGACAGAATAGGGTAGCACTTTATGCCCACTAGGTGAATGAGACTCAAACAGATAATAATAAGCATTGGTGAGGTTGTATATAAATCAGAACACTCAGAACTTCAATATGCAGCTACACTGCAGAGCAATTTCACAATTTTTTAAAACTCCCCACAGGGTGTGATGAAAATGTCCCACAATTAGATAATAGAGGTAGTTGTTCAGCTTTGTGACTGTACTAAAAGTCATTAATGCTTACACTTACACTTGGGGATGCATTTGTAATATGTGAATTAGATGTCAGTGTATGTATGCCAGTTACATCAGTGTACATAAGTGACCACCATCCCTCATCCTACACAGATGAACAATTTTACTATGTAAAATCTCAGGGGCTTACTGCACAGTGAAAACAAATTGATAGAGGCAAAAGGGGGGTTGGAAGGAAGGGTAGGAAGAGGGGCAAGAAGAAGAAAATAAAATGAAAACAAATGGGAAAGAACTGGGCCTTGGGGGAGGGCTAAATTATGATACACTTTCAGCGGAGACCTCAAGCCAGCTCTGAGGCTACTCTGGAGACAGCAACATTCTAAGGCTGGACTGGCTGCCACATCTTGGGATGCTGGCCAACCTCTTTGATGCCTCTCCTTAGCCATGCAGATCCTAGAAGGGTTCCACTGTGAACTCTCAGTTGCTTGTAGTCAGCCTTTAGCAGATGTTGGAGAATGAGCACTTTAATCCTAACATCAAGGGGAGGGGTTGATGGAAGGACAGATGCAAGCAAGATGTATCATCTTTCTCCCTCCCTACTGTCCCAGCTCTGTAAGCCCAAGAACTCTTTCTGACCCTTTCAGGCATATGTCCAATCTCTGGACTAAAGTGTTTCAAGAGTGAATGATGCTTATTTGGTTTTTGACACCTCCCAATCCTTTTCCCCTCTCTTCCCTGTCTTTGATCTGAGTTTCTGTAACCACAAGAGGCTCCACCTTATTTTAAACACACTGAGTCTTAGGAGCCTTCCTTTTTTTTTTTTCCCTCATTCTAATGGTTCTACATTCCCAAACTCACCCATCGTTTGGCTATTAAAGAAATAACATCTGTCCACAAATGGGATGAGAGCCATTCTTGGCTCTCAGAGGAGAAAAATATACTGGACTGGCAGTTGGTTATGCAAATATATGTGTGAGAAGAGTAAAAAAATCAAAGAAATACTCAGAGGTTCTCTGTAGCAGAAGGAAGAAGAATAAGAGAGGGAATAATAATCAAGCTAGCGTGCACACCAGGTAGGCAGGTATTTGTGTCATCTAACTTCCTTGGCTTACACATTTTAAAGCTGAGGGGATTAAAAAGTGTACTTGGTCTCACATCACTATTATTAAGCCCAAGGACTTTGAGAGAGAGACTTTGGTGTCACCAAGGCTAGTGTAAAACACACTTCCAAAAAAGATTTGGGCTAAGTCCCCATTTTCTATGGGTTTTGTGCCCAGCATTCCACGCCAGTCACCCAGACTCAGGATTAAACAAGTCATGGAGGAGCCAAGATTAATAACTCTGCCACTTCTTCCAGAAATTAGAAAGCAATCTGTAAAACGAAAATGGATTTACTTATAGTTTGTCCCACCCTATGTGAGAAAGATTTCTGCTTTTTCTCTTGCCCTTTCTGTAGCTGTGATACAAAAAAGATAACATAAAAGTCAGGGAACATGAACATGGTCATCTCAGTTGTTGAGACTGTCTGATTTTTTTTTCCTGGGAGGCAAGTTCCTCCTCTGCCTGACACTAAGCTTTCAGCCCTTTCCTCCTTGAGATTATCCTCCTCAAAATTATGACACGAGATTTCTGGGAAAATTCTAATTCTTAGAAATCCATGGTTTCCATAATCTGATCGGCAAAGGGAAAAGCCCAAGTGTTTCTCTTTAGACTATCTTCCCTTGCCATGGTGTTTGCAAAGAGATAGTCTAAACTAACCTCTATGAACCTTGGCTTGTCCTGGAAGACAGGTCCTCAGAAGGCTTGCCTATCTGCCATGTGGTGTGCTGCAATTCACGTCATAATCAATGATAATCAGAATGGACCTACGATTTCTTTGCTAAATAGTCAAAAGTACACCTCATTGTGCCACAGACACCTCTAGAAATCTCATGTATAACCATCATACAAACCAGTTATGTTAGACTGGCAAGTTCTATCCCCTTGAATCTGCTGATGAGGCCAGAGTATCATGGGTGTAGGCTATACTTCCAGTTCCCATATAGACTCACTGGTCCTTGCCTCTGCCCCAGATTGCAAACACTCTCAATTCCTCAGTTAGAAAGTCATGATCTCAAATGTGCTGTACACCTGCTCTTCCCACCTCCCAGGACAGGGTTTAATTGAATTCAGAACTATGAACAGTAGTGCTGAAGCCATAATATGAGGGTCCTCATTGTCCACTACTGCTGGAGTAGTTATTCATATTGCACCTGCTTCTTGGCACATCCTAGTGAATTGCCATTGAAGTCCACACTTACCTCTACTAACCACTACCCTTGGTTTTTATGAAAGTAAAAACTTCCTATTTTCTGGTCTTCCAGGTCTCCAATTAAGTCTTATGTTTTCATGAAAAGCAAGGAACAAATTGACTGTTGCTATCATTCCAGAATTTGGGGTTCTATTTCTTAAAGCTATGTGGCCAAGGGGATCATATTCATATTTAGAATATTTAACACACTTCAGAAGAGCAATTACTTAAGTCAACCAGGGAAGCCAAGAGGACAGCTCTCTTTTTAGTATCAGTTTTTTTTACATGCATTCTGTCACACTTTATGTTCAAACAATGGTGGATATAGATGTCCACATTTATGACTGAGAATATAAAGTCAGGGAAGTTAAATCACAGTCCAGTTTTCTGCAGATATTAGAAATGATACTACAGTTCTCAATTTTAATTTTTACAACTCTCACAGTTTCATTCTGTGCACACAATAGGACAAAATGTCTAAACAGTCTTACTACAAATCATCACTTGTTGTTCACACTAAGGTTTCAGATTCCCAGCTATTTCTTCAAAAGATGACCCAGCAAGTCTTGTGGACAGGCCAGGCAACTTCTGCTGTTTAGTTTTCAAGTGAATATAGGTGTTGCTTAATTTATCCATATCATACTGCCTTCTAGAAAACTTATCTTTCTAAATTACCAATTAGTTCTAAATTTTGAAGGCAGAGACAGAAGAACACTAGAAGACTAAAGGTGAAGAATTGAAGGTTAAGAAAATCAACAACATAGAGAGGATCCTTCCAAGGACATTTCTGCCTGCAGTTAAAAGGGAATGCCCATACCTTGGACAAGACAAGGGTATGGTTCAGCAGAGCTGAGAGAGGACAAGTGAGGACAGGAGAGCATGCTGGTCTATGTGGCTGAAAGATGACTTGTTTTCCATCACATTTCTGGGTCCCTTTTACTCTTCTGATTGTGATCATGCTTGAAATAAACAGAGGTCATGTGATGGCTTAAAAGGAAGAAGTAATAAATGCTTTGATTAGATAGGGAAGTAGGACTGGAAACTTTTTTTTCAGTGTGACAATCTTCTAAAGTCCTTTCTAAAATCACTGCTGTTCTTTTTATCATACATTGAAAACTTGTTTTTGATCTTGTAGCTGCAAAGGCCTGGAACAAAACAACACCAAGCTAAAATGCAGCAAGAGTACACTGCCCTTATTTTATCATCTTATCTATTGTCTAATGAGAAACTACAGAAAAATATTAAAAGAAAGGTCACCTTTTATTTAGCAGAAGAAAATGTATGCAGATAGCTGATGCTCTAAACTCCTTAAGAAAATGAGCTCGGGTCTGGAAGTCAACACTCAAAAATAACTCATTTCTTATAATCAGTACACAGCCACCAGTAGATGGTTGGGAGACTTGACTAATGACATGTCTTCAATCTTGGATGCTACTGATGTAACTTAGGTAGTTTAAAGACCACTGATATAAAGGAAGAAGTATTTACAATTGAGAAAATAATTCATGTGCTGCATTTATGCTAAACAGGAAGTTATTATCTGTGTGCTTTGATAGACAAGCTCTGAGGCCAGTGGTTCCAGGGCTTAAATGACACTAGAAGCAGATAATATAAGCATAAACAACATGTAAGTTATAGTATGTGCTAGAGACAAATGAAGAGTGTATCTACTTTAAGTTATGAGCTGGAAGTCAAATGTGAATCTGAGGCCAAAGATAAAGTAGAAGAAAAAGCAATGCTTGTTAAGGGTTTAATATATGCTGGGCATGTGTTCATTTCACTTGACCCTCACAGCAGTCATGAGAAAGAGCTCACAGATGGAGAAACTAGACCTTAGAAGCATTAACTGTCAGAAGAGAATAACTCATGAATCAAGACTCTAAATTTTTCATCTCGTAAGTGACATCAACTTTTTGCTTGTTTAAATCATTTTATGCTTATTTATTTTATTCAAATATGTGTAGGTAGGTGGAGTTAGTGTGTGTAGTGTGTACATATGCCACATGGGCATACATGAAGATCTGAGAAAATGTAGGAATCAGTTCTCTTCTCCCACCATGTCCAACTTAGCCTGACAGGCTCAGCCACAAGGACCTTTACTAGCTCAGCTCTCTCTCCAGCCCAGTATCAAGTCTTTAAACAGGAACTGCTCTGTTCTTTCTTGCTGCTTCAAGAACACCTCCATCTCAGGTGTTAGCCTTACCCTCTTTCTCTCAAAATCCATCTTCCAACTGTACTACTCCTGCTGTGTGTGTATTCTTGAATTTGTCTCACCTCTAGCCACTAAGGTTTTGCATCTGTCAGTGCTCAGACCTGTGTGTCCCTCTTTTCAAGTCTTCCCTGGATTCTGTTGCCTATAGATAGTCCCCCTGTTCTTTATTCCTGGATATATCCATTTCAGCAATTCAGTCATATGATAGATACATTACTTGAAGTAAATCTCGGGAACTTCATTTCAGTTCAGCTACTCATGTTTTGTATTTTCTAAATGTCACCATTGCTCTGAAGGGGACAGTGTGACACCTAAGCTCCCAACAATATGTTAATAAAGCCCCTTCTTTATTATACTACTATGCTAATTCCCTGCCGGGTTCCACCCTTCTGAATCCTTAAGGGAAGATCCTTGTCTGTGTATTCTGCATAATGGGCGTTAACAGCTTAGATGCAAGATTGTAAAACATCACAGAGAACTTCTGCCCTCCGGAGTTCTCCCATTGTGTTGTAAGCCTGTATTTAAGACCTCCTCCCTCCTTCAATAAACAGCATTTGGCACTAATAAATAAATAAATAAATACATAAATACATAAATAAATAAATAAATAAATAAATAAATAAATAAAGTCCCTTCCTCTTATAGAGCTTAGCCCTTGACTTAGAGTAAAAAGTTTGTCCGTATTAGCACAAACAACAAAAATTACAAACTTACTTTATGGTTTATAAAACACTTTGACTTCCATAGTCTCATCTATTATATCACTTCACAAGAATTTGAGTTCATATTACTATACTTTATTATAATTCCTATAGTATTCTGTGATAGATGATAGTGTTTCCATCATGTTAACCCAAGGAAGGACAGAACTGAGAGGACAGAATCATCAGTATGAGACTAGTTCATTGGAAAATTGTACATGGGTGTGGTACCTCTTCTAGGGTCTGTACTCAATATATTTGATAAATGAATAAGCTAATATTCAGACTACACCTTCTAACTCCCATCTTCTCTCCACCTTACTCAACCTAATTTATGTGAAGGCACATGCATGTTGATATTTTCCTCAAAGGATCTTACTCCAGGGCATCCTGCAGAGATCAGGGTTTGCATCATCACCGTGAGCTTCAAACTCATTAACTGAGTCAGAGAGAGAACAGTATCTAGCCTAGTTTAAACGGAGTAAATTCTCCATTAGCGATCATAGAAAATAAATGATGGCTTCAAACAAGGCTCATTTGAAAATGTTGTAGTTTGAGCCTCATTACCAATTATTTCTTATTTATGCACTTTAAAACTTTATAAAGGCATTATCATAACTTAGGATTTGAAAAATCTTAGAAATAAATCACCTCCCCCCAAAAAAGTAAATGGCATATGGTTACAAGGGCCAGAATTTCAAATAAAACTGTAGGAACAATCAAAATTAAAGTACTATGCAGTTCTGAGAGGAATATTGTTTTCTAAATGGCTGGAGAAATAGGACTTGATGAGGTGAGATGGACTGAAGGAGAATAGAAGCATCATGTTTCTCTTTCATTAGAATCAGAAGCTGAGAACAACACTCAGGTAAGCTTGTTTAGTCCTGAAATTTATATGTAACAAAAGCTGAATTACCTTAATTTGGGGCTATAAATGGTTAAAAAAAATCCCCCAATAAAATGCATCATGTATATATAAATTTATTTACATATAAATATTTACACATTAAAGGGGAGTTTTAAATGAAGATTGTGCCCCCAGTTCTGATTTTGATGTCTTGGCCTATTGTGAAAAAAAGCAAAAACATAAACTACCTAACATGCATGGTCCATATGTTCAAAAGAAGCAGACAGGGCCATTCCCCCAGTTATCCCATAACAGGCATCCTTTATCTTATCACACAAGTGATTTCCTTCTGGGAAGTGAGCTGTCCTCTTACTTGTCATAAAGGGTCCTCTCTTCTCAACCCTCTTTGTCTTCCTAACCCAAGTACCCTGGGGGTGCTGTGGGGCTGCAAGAATGGCTACACTCTGATTACACCAGGATGTTATTTAGAGAGGATTAAGGAAGATGTGTCAAAGACTTTCCTGCTTAAGACCAGGGTAAACAGCTGTCTGAAGGGATTTTGTGCTGGACTTCCACGCACCATTCTGGCAGAACCCCTGGCCCTTTTCCAAGGTCTAACCCATTTGTAGTCCACCTTTATTTTTCTTAGGGACAGAAGTTCAAGTTTATTTAAATCAACCTTAGGAATTTTAGTAGAACATAATTGGCCAGGAGTAGAATAAAAGGAAAAGAGAAAAAGAAAACAATAACAAAAGACAAGTACATAAAAAAAAATTTAAAAAATAAGTATAAGGTCTAGAAAAGTGACACCAAACTCTAAGAAGGATGGGGTATATTTGGAACAAACATGAACACAGTTTCCAAGCTTAAAGCATGGAAAATCCACCCTATTAGGGGCTGAACCCTTCAGTTTTAGAGGAATTTTTATTCTCAGCTTAAACAAGTTGACTTTCTGCAAGCCACTTCATATTTGTGAGCCTGGTCCTCTCAGTGATTCAATGGTAATTTTGCTATTGAAATTTGCAGATAATCCCAAATGAGAAATGAAAGTAGAAAGAAGTCTTCAGAAGCAAGCAGCTCGACAAAATTCCCTGATCTGGGAGGGCCTGTCACTGGGAGGGCTGTTAACAAGATCCCTGAACTATAAGACAAAAGACAAATGTGCAGTGTAAGACCAGAGGATGGCCTGTTTCTCATCAGTACAAAAGAGATCAGTGTGTATTTGAAAACTCAAACTGGTACAACTACTTCTACTCCACAGACAAACCCATTTCCATTATGGAAAGCCTGATGGTCTTCTCTAGTAGCATATTCACTTAAAAAAAAAAACAGCAATATTAAAAATAGCAATATAATGACTCCTGATGCCATATGGCTATACTCGTAGATCAGTGTCTTGCTCAGCCCTCATCAGAGAAGCTTCTTCTTACAGTAGATGGGAACTGACATAGAGACTCACAACTGGACAATGTATGAAGAGTGAGAGACTTTGGAACACTCAGTCCTAATGGGATGGCTTAGTCCATAGGGGCTCACAGAGACTGTGGTAGCATGCACAAGGCCTACTTAGGCTCAAGCAGGATGGGGTCCCAGTATTGAGAGGGCGAAGTGAACACAGGCTCCACCCCTAACCAAGAAATTATATGATCATTGCTGGCAAAGGAAAAACATCAGTTTTCTCCAATGGAGTAGCACTGGGTAGGTATACTGACTCTACTCCAGGGCAGGCCCCATTCCCAGGAGGAGTTGATCAACACAAAACAAACTCAGTGGCATTTTGGTAGACTTCTTTTGTCTTGTTTTACTTTTTTAGGGCACTTTTTTGTTATAAGTTTTTGGTTGTTTATTTTGATTTCTGTCTTTATGGATTTTTTCCTGTGTGTGATTTTTTGGTTTTTTGTTTTTGTTCTCTTGTTCTTTTTGTTTGTTTTTGAGAGAGAGAGGAAAAGGAGCATAAAGTTAGGGTTGGAGGGAGGAGGGGAGGACCTGGGAGGAATTGGTAGAGGAGAAAACATGATCAAAATACATGATATGAAGATAATTGTCTTCAATTTTAAAAATTAACAATAGTCTGTCATAAAATGGAAGTTTCTGGGGACTTGTCTGGGGAACTCAGGACTGAAACAAAGGAATTAAACATTGTGTAGAGTATAAGAATATTGAGATTTCTAGACAAAATTGAATGGAGCTTAGATGGTCATGCAATCAGGAAAGAGAAGTGTTCTGGCCACATACAAATGGATGCAGACCCCAAAAGAATGATTAGGGTGACAGAGTTTTAGTTTAAAATTAGGTAGCTAACACAGACAAATACTGATAAATGTCTTTTTCTTTTGCATTTTGCGATATGTCCCTTTTTTTATTCTTATAGTAAGCCATTAAGTAAACATTGTTCAATTTACCAGACCTTTGCTTTTCCATTGCCAAATGGCAAGGATTCAATGCAAAGTAGCCATGTCTCATATCTGGATAAAGGGTAAGGAGCTGACATCAAGGTAAAAATGCAAGGGAGATTGACAGTCCAAGCAGAAAAAGAGCTGAAAAAAAAAGCCAGCTTTGCTGGGACATATATCAGAAATTATGGTGATGTCACAATGAATGTCCCTCAGGATGCATGGTATTTTTTAGGGAAAATGTTTTCAAGGACAGTGTGGCAAAAGCCAATATCTACTCTATATACTTTTCAAGATGTTAATGATGAGTATACACATGGCAAAAATCATGAGACTTTTGTCCTTAGAAGCAAATTACCATGGTCAACTTGTATTTTTATCCCAAGACCTATGTTTTGTGACCTCCAACAGTTTTTGAATCCATCTGAGTAATGCTGCCATGCTCTGTGAATGGATGCACAGTGGACCCCACACCATCCAATGGCAAAGATGGAAATAAAGCACATGTCAAGTTCTCATCATGCCAGGAACTATGAGGTTAGCAAGTGTTCTGTATGACCTAAACAAGGTTACTGCTGAGAACCAAGTAAGATGATACATATCCAACAATATGCTTGGTCAATTACAAGCAAATACACATAGATTTGTATGTGTATACATTGGTTTTATGAATTGGAACTTGGGAAAAATTGAAATTCCTAAAATTTGGGTCCTAAAATTCAGGTAACAAAGCCTTTATATGTTACAGGATGAGGTATTTTCTTATGAGTTAGGAATAGTTTACACCTACCTCCTTGAGAGGCATTATAGGAAATTTAGAGCCTACAAAATATTTAGCAGAAGGATCATAAATTTCCTATTGCCAATGTGGTTTATCTGCCTTGCTCATCACATCTATCCTTAGGAGAGACCTTCCATGTGCCCTCTAGGTTTTAGATTCTCTCTTACTATTTACCAGTAATGACACCAGTATTATTTATATAACTCACCCTAGACAAGTCACTAAGCATTTTACAGATCCATTGTTTACTACACATCAATGACCATTTTATTACTCTGTACTGAAGCATAATCAGACTCCAGAGTAGTCTACAATGCAGTATGCTTATTTAAGTTGACCCCTTGATAAAATGAATATCAGCCAATGAAAGGCCTGTTTATAACATTACATATTAAAGCAATTCTACTTGGTCATGGGCCATAGAGTTTGGAAGTAAATACCTCCAATGTTACATTTAATTATGCTATGTATCACATCAAAGAAGATCCTGATGGGCCTCTACAGATGATGGTGAATAATTGCAGGCAATGTAAAGAACATTCCTAGGAGTAACAAATGTCATGTACAAAGAAAACAATTTACTTCTAAGTGATGCTACCCATAGTCTACGTGTTTGACTGAAGAGGAAATTCCAGGCCAGTTTTCTTAAGCTGTGTTTTTGGTTTGTTTTTTGCTGTGATTTTTGCTTTTTATCACATACAACTTGTGTATGCGCACATTTCTACTCATGCTAAAGACAAGGCCCTTGTCATCTATGTCCCTAGTTGTTTTAAAAACTGTAATTTAATTTGGAAAAGATCATTTCTATAAAGACTTTTCAAAATGGATTTGTTAGCGGTTTCTGTGGTTTCTTTCACAAACTTTAGAATAATATCAGTGTCAAGAGGCAAGGAAATGGATTGTTTGAGAAACTTTCATCAAAGCAAAGTAATAAATACTTTTAGAATATATCACAGATAGTGCAAACAACCAGAGACATAGCTCAATAATATCACGTTTATCTAGTGTGGGTAAAGCCCTAGATTTTAGCCCTAGTAATACACACACACACACACACACACACACACACACACACACACACACACACACACACACACACCAATCAACCAATGAACAAAATATAATGAAAATAAAATTGCAGAAGTATATACAAAGAAAGGGAAAAGGAAGAGAGGAAAGGAGGGAGGTGGAGAGGGAAGGAGGGTCATTGCCTACAAAATTACCACAGTGCAAAGGAAAGTGAACACAGTCTAATAATAACATACACTGGCACTTATAAAGCAGTATGATGAATAATATACTTCGTACTTTTATTAACCTCTGTAGGGATTGGCCTTGAGTAATCATCAAGAGAAGCTTCGGTTCTTGGTACTGGCTGCTAAGTTTACTGAGTTCTTGTCAGACTGAAATGCCTTTCTGTTGAGATTATATTTAAAGACAGATTGACAAAATGTAAATTTTTGGTTTGCCCTTTTTTTCTAGTAGTTTTCTGGAAGTTTTTGTTTAAATTGCTTTCTGTTTTTTGACTATCACAGAGGAGACATTTAATCTAGCATGAAATTATTCATCTTTGAAAGGAAATCATTTTTGTACTTGGCAGTATAGAACTTATTTTTGTTTTCGGGTTTAAAAACTTATCAGAGAATATGTACTTGTTATTTTTTTTTTTACTGAGGAACTTAAGCCTGGAGAGAATTTTGCCCCAAAGGATCCTGACAGCTTTGGAAGAGTTTCTTTTGCTATATAATATCTGTTTATCTTTACTCATTCTCTTCCACCTGGGGTAGCTTTTTCAATACAGATGTTCCTCAACTTATGAAGGGATCAAATTTCATTAAGCTTATAAGCTAAAAAATATCCCAACCTAAAAATAGACCCAATTCATGTACTCTACCAAATATCACAGCCTATAGCTACACAGTGCAGTGCAGGGAGTCAGCTGCCCCCTGTTGTGTCTGAGTGGTTAGTAGGGATCCTTGTTTGGCTGTAGATGCCCAGCATCACGGGAGAGTCTCACACCTGGCCTGGAGACAGGATCAAATTTCAAAGTCTGAAACTGGAGGTTTAGTTTCCACCCAGTCTGTATTGTTTTTCTACAAAACAATAAGCCAGAGAATAAAAGCCAATCTGCCATGGGTTTGGACTATCTGCATTATCTATATCTGTGTCTTGCCCTGTTTAGAGGTCTGCTGCTACTTTTTCATCTTCTGAGTAGTTGCTTCTGCATCCTGATTATGTTCTAAAATTCTTTTTTTTTCTTACTAATTTGATTTTTTTTACATCAGAGTTGGTTTGATTTTTTTCAGTTTACAATAAAATCTTAGTTTTCTGTTAGTCACATTTTCTGTAATTATATCTATTTGACCGAAACACCATCAATTTCTTTTTCATCTCATTGGGTGTTAAAAGAAAAAAAAAAACGCCAAACAACATTTTATTTTATGTAAAATTACTTATTTTTAAGTAGGCAATTTTTCTGATTCTGAGTAACATTATTGTTTAGCTTCTAGTAATTTGTGTTAAGGCCAGAGAACAATGGCATTAAGTGCTAATTTCCAAATTTAGGTTGTTAAATTTTAGTATTTATATCAGATATTCAGGTTTAGTTGCCCAAGAGTGATTGTCTAGCCTGGGAGTGTCAGCAGCAGCTAGAAGCTGATAAGAAATGAAGACTCTGCCTAACACAGAAGTGCTGAGTTGGAATCTGTAGTCGGGAACACAATGCTCGTAGTAGCTGTATCTATAGTAACACTTGAAAAAGCCTGCCCAGAAGAGTGCTAATGAGTGTCCTGTTAGCCAAGTGAGATAGAGCAGATGCCAACAGAAGCCAAGTGAATCTTCCTTGTTTCTTTCTCTGAGGTGTGGTGTGGTGTGGAGTAGAGAAGACATGCTTTTCAAACTAGAGTTTGGTTAGAAACTGTGGGAGCCAATACAGTAGGTATTCTATGTGTTTATTCAACCAGCTACCAAAGTTTCTTCCTCAGAAGGGTAGATTAAGACAGACAAGGAGGTCTAAGTTTGAAAATGTCAAAGCTATCTCAGTTAAGGACTTCTGGAGAGTGTAATTCTGCTGCAGGGGAGGAAGAGACCAGACAGGAATCAGAAGCGATCTCCTTACTCAAGCCAGCTACTGGGATGTAAACCTGTTTCTGTTCACTGTCTGATTCTTTCTCGAAGGATGTAATTAATTTAGAGGTCATGTCTTTCACTGTCAATGTGGCATAAGAATGATGAATGGGCTTAACAATGTGCCTGTGGGCCAAACTAAGGATTCACAATACTTCCCATCAATTGTCATCATCATTCTTCAATTGTTCTGTGGGATACACAGAGATTTGACAAGATCCAAGGGCTCATTGTCATCTCTCCAGAATCCTGTAAGAATTATCATTGTAGGAAAAGTAGAAACTGCTTTAGTGTCCAAAGATTCTCACATACAATTTCCTGCCTATTTGTTTAGCTGATGTATATTTAATTAAGGCTTCTGCAAGTCCTAGTTACATTTCAGTGAGAAAGTATATAATGATTTTTTACCCTCAAAGACTTTACAATCTATTGAAAATTAAAGACACTATAGAAGTCATGTAAATATTGTGATAAGTAAGGTACAGCAGTGTAAGTCATAGTTAAGGGGTTAGATACTTCCAGGCACTTCTGTGTCTATATGCTAATGAGAAAGATAATAAAGAATACTTAATGGAGATACCAGTTGACAAAAGGCATTTCAGTAATGACTAGGGAAAGTAGAGGAAGCCATCATTGAAATGGATGAATAAGAACATCATAAATTAGGACAATGAAGGACACTAAAACACTTTGGAAAGTGTATGAAAAAATGTTGATAACAGACTTTCTGTTCAGTAGCTGATTACCTTGTGCATCTCCCTCATTTTCTTCTCTTTCAACCAGCATCATGTGTTTATATTATTTCAGTAACTTTTTAAAAGATATGTAAACTTTACTATATTCAAAAGAAAAACTTGGAAATACATAAAAACATCATACACCAAAATTAACCAGTTAAAACCAGTTAAAGATTTTATTGGGGTATAGTGGTGTATGCCCCTAATTCCAGTACTAAGGAGGAAGTGGAAAGTAGATCTTTGTGAGTTTGAAAACAACCTGTTCTATACAATGAGTTGCGGGACAGCCATAGCAAAATAGTGAGTCCCTGACTCCAAATACAACAACAACAACAACAACAACAATAATAATAATAATAATAATGCAGTAGCATTTTTAACTAGAGTATTTGTCTTTAGTTATTTATGTGTCTAGTCTTTTCTCTGACAAAATAATATACAAGATGTGACATCTCCATGTAAAGTTCTCTTATTCTCATCCACGAGGACAAAGACAGTACTCATACCCACTACATTCACTCACATCAGACTTGAAACTGAATCTAAGCAGGGAGTCTCTAAGGTTTCTTAATCACAACCGAATGCAAGGAATCTTTGTCTTCTTAAACAAGACACAAAGTCCACAGGAATGACCAGGTTGATATAGCTAACAGCTGTACAATTAAGAATTTCTGTTTATCAAAATCAAAACAGAATTATTTACATTACATGTAGTGGATAAATAAGTTTTCATCCAGAGTATATAAAGGGCACAAATATTATAAAGAAGAAAAACTTTCAAAAGCTTGAGCACATTTTTCACTTAAAAAAGTAATATAAAAGTCAATAAATTATAAGAAAAAGCAGAACTCATCTAAATAATTGGATTATCAAAGCTGAAATTTACAACCCATTAGTTTGACTCCAAATAACATGTATGCACTTACCTGGTGAGCAAACACACACACACACTCACACACACACACACACACACACACACACATACACACACACACTGATAAGATTATAAAAAGCTATTTGATAGACTGATGAGGTGTAAATCAAGAAAACAATATGGAAAGGGTGTTTGGTTTTAATTTTTAAAGTTCTGTAAGAATTTTCTAACATAAAAGTCTCCCTAGCATCACTGGCAGTAAAAAATCTGAGTCCAGGAACTAAAGCAGCCTTCATAAGGCTAAATAACAGATGCAATGATAAAGTTAATTCTCTGTAGTTACTGAGTAAAAAAAAAAAAAAAGAAGTAAAAAGGATGGGACATGATTGCTCCTAGGTATGGTGGAGTAGAAGGTTTATTGTTGATAAAAGGGAGAGGATAGCCAGATGCAGAAACATCAGGGAGAGTCCAGGGGAGACATGACTCTGAATCATATGAAGAGAGGGGAAGGGAGAGTGGAAAGAGGGGGATCAGGTGCAGCAGCCAAGAGGGTAAAAGCCAAAAAAAAAAAAAAGCAGGTAACCAAAATGGCTTGGTTATACAGGGAAGAGTCTCTAGAGGATGGGAAGTCCTAGAGTTTGGTGTAGAGAGTGGGGTATGCCAGCCATATCCTGTAACAGGTGGAGACTGAGGGATTCTGGGAGAACTTTGCAGCCAGGTCCTTTTAGATATATTAAATAAGCACCTTAGCCATTTGTCTCAGGGTTTGAGACTTAACACACACAATGATCTGAAGGAATATAGCTCATAAAGATAAAATTGATCTGCAGTAAAAAAAATCAACAAAATACAGTAACAAGATACAGTTTCTTTAACTGGCATGTAGCAAGTTCTAGACACATTTTCAATGTTACAAGGAGCTTTGCTGGCTCCTCACGGCTACTTCCTGTTCTCCACATGGTGCCTGGCCTCACTGCTTATGTCCAGCCTATTCCCCTACCATCAACTCCCCTTAATGCTCTTCAGACATGTGCCATCATTTGTTATTTCATTGACATGAGTGGAAAGTCTAATTATTCTCAAGACTCTAGCCAAAGAGCACCTTTTACTGCAGAGTAAACATCACCTGAGAAGTAGCCAGGGCGTGATGCAAGCTTTGCTCTTGTAAGTAGTTTTCGCCATCATCAACTTCATCAGCACAGCAATCCTGTTTTGTCTCATTATCTAAAATGAAATGGGGAGGATCCCAAAATCTCAAACCACCAATGAAGTGCAAACATGCAAGTGTCAGGGTGGTAACATATTGGTACGCCACTTGTATGGCATGCCTGAAGCACGGGATTCAATCTGTGGTACTTCCAGAACGAATAAAACATAAAGTATACTGGATAAAATCATTATTTTGAAACAATATTTTTTAAAGTGAAGCCTATGGAATCTTACTAACAATGAGAAAATATTTGTTGCAGAAAAACTATTTCTGAAAAGTTGGAAGGTTAAGTGGAGGAGCTTTTTAATTTCCTGGTCCATATGCATAAAGAAATGCATATGTAATCACCAGTAAAACAATTTATACACACAAATCATCATAAGAGTTTTGTAAAGCCAGGCATGGTGGCACACATTTCTAATCCCAGCAGGAGGGAAGCTATAAAGACTGTGGGTTTGAAGCTAGCCTGGGATACATGGTGATTTCTAGGCCAGCATGTGCTAGAAAGTGGAAAGTAGAATAATCCAATGACGTTATTAAATTTATATTACTCTACATATTTACTTTACTGACATTTGATGTTATAACTTTTACTTCTCCTGCCTCAGCCTCCTGAGTGCTGGTATTATAGGCAAGTAGAACCATGCTTGTGACTTTAATAAATTTTAATTTATCTCTGTATTGTTTAGATTTAATTTTTTCATACGCATATAAATAGAAAATATGTTTCATAAGACAGAAATCACTGAAATAGGAAAGAGAATTACTTAGGTGCTTATTTACAGTAATTATTTGAATATTATACTTTAAAATTATATATGCATAAATAATCATGCTCATGGGGCATATGTGAGCAAATTGAAAAGATACATAGCAAATGATATACAAATGCACTCAAAACCTATGAATTAAACGCAAACATTCCTTCTTTGCAATATAAACAGTATGATACATATGACACCTTACAATAAGGGAAAATCAATTTACTAGAGAAAGTAACCACTTGTGCTTTGAGACAAAAAAAGAAACTGCCTGTAAAAGGAGACTAAATGATAACAAAATTTGTAAAGCGTAACTAGTACAGAGCTTGAAAGAGAGCTCAGTAGTTAAGAGCAATCACTGCTCTTCCAGAGGACCTAACGATTTATTCTCAGCATCCACATGTCTGTTCACAGCCATCTATACCTCCAGTTTCAGAGATTCTGATACTCTTTTCTGGTCTACACAGGCATCAGGCTCACATATGTTGCCCAGACATACATGGAGGCAAAATACCCATACACATAATTTTTTATTTTATTTTTAAAAAATGGCAAGTACTATGAGAACTCTGGCCATTTTAACAAAACTCAGATGTGTATTGTGAGAATATAAATTTATTTAAAAATGTTCCACATGCATGAAAAATCATGTGTCATATGAGAAAAGTAATAGAGAAAGTGGAGTTGTGAGAAGCCCTTTGGAGGTATATTGTATAAATCAATATTTTTCAGTCTTTAATGTGTGTAAGGCTTATCAGGGGATCTTATTAAAATGATTGTTATGATAGTTTGGCCCAGGGTTATACCTACATTTCTGCATCTCTAACAAGCTCCCTGATGATGCTGATGTTGCTAGCCTTGGATCACACTAAGTTCTGAGGAAAAAGAAAAGTCTATTTTGTAAAACACAGATCTGTGTTCAAATCCAACTTCTAATATTCAGATTTTATGCATATAAATATATATACACACATATATGATTTATATTAGTTATTCGTGTTATATAAGCCTACTGATTATATAATTTAGGTTGATTATACACTAGATATAATTATAGATAATTTCTATAGCATATAAAATAATGTGTAATTTCATTTAATACATATAATCATGGAACATAGCACTCCAGGAGGCTTCTGAGCTTTGTCTGGGTAGGTATGGTTATTAATACATTGTTTATTCTGTTGATGAAAAGTGATGAAATAAATGTTGGTAAAAGTCCAGACTAGAAGTCGGTATTCAATGACTGTTGGTTTTCTTTCATGAGTGTTTGAAACTTGCTTTGCTGAAATTGGTGTTATTGGAGGCACAATCTTATAGGTCAACTCTAATGTGACTAGAGGGGTCAAGATACCACCTAAGTTAAGTAAAGTACTGTCATTCTTATTCCACTTCTTCTCTATTCTTTGATGCCTCAAAAAGGAACTAAAGGGAGAGAAATCATTGAAAATTCATTATAAATATTTTGAAAGAAAAGAGTTTAGAACGTCTACTAGGATGGCAACTTCCTTGCATGATTGGCCCTTTAGTGCAGTGATGATTATATACTTGCCAAAGGATGGTGTTACAGAGAACAGTTATTCCAACCAAATTAAAACAAGGAAGAGTTAAAGCAAAGTACGAATGTGAGTTTTCCAAGTCTATGTAGAAAATGAACAGAAGAACTGTAATAATGACATGATCCACATTCCACATTCATCTCAAAAAGATGTTGAAGATGATGTAAGAACTTGAGGACTGGAGGCTTTGAGTGAATCTACCTGATGACATCTTCCTATAGCATGCTTTATCACAGAACATACAATCAAACCTGAAGAGGAACACAGGGCCCATTTACATTTAATGCCTGATCTCAGAACCCCCACAGACTGCTTTTACATCATTTATGGCTGGATCACAAGTTGCCATTCCTTAATTATTTCCTTGACTCCTCTTCTTTAGATGCTTTGGATTGAAATGCTAATGACACATGTCAAACCCAAGTAGCATTTCAGAAATGTGGATTACATTTTAAAAATAATGCCTTTCTAGAAAGAAGCACCATGAAAAGTCTTAACCTTTTGGGTCTAAAGGGAGGGGTCCTATAGCTTCTTCTCCTACAGCCACTGAAGGGCCCTTAGGAGAAACCTAGCTTATTGTCTACTGCGGTATATACATTTATATGATGCATGGTATGAGAATGGGGTCAGGATTTTTGTCTTGAAGATGAATTTTTATATGAAAAACAAAATGTGGAGCTAGCAAGGTTAGTAGCTAAGGACTCTTGCTGCTCTTACAGAGGGCTGGAGTTGGGGGTCCCAGCACTCCTGTCACGTGATACATAACAGCCTATAACTCCGGCACCAATGGAGTTGACACCATCACCTGGCCTCCTGGGCAACCAAACAATTGTTCCTATTTGCCTAGATGCACACACTAAATAAAAATGAAATGAAACTATTTAAAAGCAAATTCTAGCTAAACTCTGCAATGTATACCTTGATCACAAATGAAAAATGTAACTGGTGATGTGAAGCTACGAATGTAGAGAAGTTCACAACTGCTTATAAAAGCATGCAAGAAGCATGGAGTTCAAGCATACCATATAAATCCAGGTGGGAGGATCAAAAGGAAATCCAAGTTGGGATTCAAGGGCCAGCCTGGGCTACATGATTCCCTGTTCATGTTCACCCCAGAACACCAAAACCAAAAAAATAAAAATACATCAAACAAATGACAGTGCAATATGTGTGTGTGTGTGTGTGTGTGTGTGTGTGTGTGTGTGTGTGTGCATGTATCCTAGTAATAAACAAACAACAATAAAGAATAATAAGGCAAAACAAACTAGGAACAAACAACAACAAAATACTCATCCATGAGGAATAAAGTTAGTTGTACAACAAGAGGACATAAATATTTTGAAAACTTACAGTGTCAAACTGTAATTTTGTGAAGTTATTTATGCAGGAATGTTAACACTCAAGCATTAAAATGGCTGTTTGTTAAAAATAAAAGATAGTAACTAAAAATAATTCACCTATCAAAAATAAACTATCACAGATTTTTAAAGGAAAAGCCTAGCCATATGAAAATACTGAAAGCTTTTGAATGTGGATAATATTTTCATTAAAGTATCAAATTAAATAAAGTACTTAATTTCTTTGAACATTTCAGGATGGTATCAGGATTATCAGGCTTATATACATAAATTACATTAAATAAATTAGTAAACCATGCTGTAACCACTTCTGTGTTTGTCCAGAAATCACAGCAAAACTAATCAGGGGCCAATTACCCCGGAGACACTAAGTTCCAATTTCCTCCTGAAAGAGCTGTGCATTGCTCAGATAACCGGGGAAAAAAAGTGATCTTTCTCTACCATCAGGGAAAAGGGAGAAAGTCTTCCTGATACTGATCTAGGAAAGTCATATCTACCTATATTCATTCATGTATTTCGCCCAAAGTCCAGCCTTTCAGAAAACCCAGGCGCTAAAAAAAATTTTCTTTCAAGGCTTCAAAAGCTACATAACTAACTTTCAAAGAGATTTAGCAGTTCAAAATTAAAAAACAATTTAAGTATGCCCACCAGGAAAAGCAGATCAGCTAACTGGAGCTCTTCACCTCTCCCCCAAATCCAGTCCCCAAGCCTCACCCACAACTCAGTAGCAGACAGCCTGCTTTGGCCTCTCCTTGCTCCCTGCTGCTCCCATCTTCAATGGATCACACAGATCTTCTCTTTAACCTTTCTTCTCCTCACTCATTTCATTGTCCCAGCCCTTGATGAAGCAGGCATTCTCTGGGAACCCACCAGCCAAGTCTGACAGAGAAGAAAGGAGGCCACCAAAATAGGTAGGCAAGCTTCAGATCTTTATTCTCCCTCCCCTCTGCCAAATCCAACCAACCAGTCTTAACCCCACTTCTGTAGTAGATGAACCATTGTGTCTTCTCCTCATTCCTGGCCCCTCTTCCCGAGGAGTTAAACAAATCCTGGTAGAACAATCTTCTTTCCCCCTTCCTGGGGATCACTTCAGCTCCTGACCTTTTAGCCCACCCCCATTCCTAACAGTCAGCTATCAATATCTAGAAACATATTATACCGAGAACCTACTATGGCCACACCAGGAAGAATCCTAGGAAAATTCCTTATCAGCCAACACACTCTTGACTAAGAACTAGAGAGGGCAACAGAAATATTCAATTTCAGGGCTGAAATCAATAAAATATAAATTATATTAACAACACAAAAAAACAGAAACCATGGAACATAAGACTCACGAAGTCAAGACAAGATGTGATATCCTCCTAAAGCCAGAGGCACAGACCCCAGCATAAATACACAATCAGTAACAGGACAATATGTTCCCACAACAGTAGTAGCAACAATAGGCAAAATCTTATCATATTTAACTAAAAGGAAGAGAGAGAAGATCTATATCATAAAACTAGAGAACCTGAGAACCATCCACTAAAATTAATAACAAAACATGGTTGGACATTCTCTCCATAGCTATTCAATATAGTACTTGAAGTTTTAGTGAGAGCAATTAGACTGAAAGATATTTTGGAAATAAAAATGAGGAATATTTCTTGTAGTCAATTCCTTTTGTACAGGATTTCTTCTTTTTCTTCTAGAATTTTCAGGTGTGCTGTTATGTTGCTAGTATGAGATCTCTCTCTCTCTCTCTCTCTCTCTCTCTCTCTCTCTCTCTCTCTCTCTCATGTATGCACTTGGTGCTATGAACTTGGTTCCATAAGTTTGGGTTTGTTGTGTTTTAATTTTCATCCAATTCTATAAAATATTTAGTTTTTTTCTTAATTTCAGTCTTGACAGATTTATTATTCCGTAGTGAGCTGTTTAGTTTCCATGAGTTTGTAACACTTCTGTTGTTCTATTGTTGTTATCCAGCTTATATTCATGATGGTCAGATAGGACACAGGGTGATATTTCAATTTTCTTATATCTTCTTAGACTTGCTTTGTGTTCAAATATGTCATCAATATTGGAGAAAGTTCCACAATCTGCAGAGAAGTTATGTTCATTTGTGCTTGGGTGAAATATTCTCTAAATATCTATTTGGTCCATTTGGCTTATGAAAAGTTATCTCCAGCATTTCTCTGTTTAGCTATTGTCTGGATGACTTATCTATCGGTGAGAAATGGGTATGAAGTTGTCAACTATTACTATGTGAGGGTGAGTATGTGATTTAAACTGTAGTGGTGTTTCTTTTATGAAATTGAGTGTCCTCATAAAAATGGGAAGGGAAGAAGTCAAAGTATCTTCATTTACAGATGATGTGCTAGTATATATGTGACCTAAAAATGTTCCACTTGGAACTACAAACAACTCAGGACAATCTTGAGATGTCTAGCTAAGAGGAAGAGGATACAGATTCATAGACTACTCAAACAAGGACTTGAGACATTTTCCCATTATGCAGAGATTGGACAACAAATGATACAGCTACCTCTCCCAGGACTTGACAGTTAAACCAAAATTTTTCTTTTCAGGATGCCCCCAAAATGCCTTCACCCCCAGAAAACAGAAAGCAATGAAAAAAATGACACTCACATGCCCAAGAGGTGGGGGGGAGCGGGGTTAGTTATTTAATGAGTTATGGATATTGTCATTGTGTTTATGATGGTTGGTTACAAGTTGCTAATTGTTAATGGTCACAAAAAAAAGCTAAACATAACAGATTATATACAGAGTTCCACTTGGAAACATCCACAGATGATAAACACTTTCAGCAAATTAGTAGAATACAAAATTAACTCACAAAAATCTGTAGCTATCTTATATACAAAGGACAAACAGGTTAAGAAATCAGAGTTAACAACGGTCTTCACAGTAACCTAAAAAAATACAATATCCTAGGGTAACACTAACCAAGCAAGTGGAAAAACTTGCAGGATGAAAATTTTAGGACAAGGAGAAAAGAAACTGAAGACTATCAGAAGATGAAAAGATCCCCCATGTTCACGGATTGATAGAATTAATATAGTAAACACAGTTATTCTACTAAATGTAATCTTTACATTCAATGTAACCCCATCACAATTCTACAAACATTCTTTACAGATTTTGAAAGGATAACTTTCAGCTTCATAGAGAACCAAAACACACCCCAGGGTAACTAAAACAATACTGGATAATAAAAGAACTTCTGGAAGTGTCATCATCCCCAACCTCAAATTACAGTACAGAATTATAGTAATAAAAACAGCGCAGTATTGGCACAAAAACAGACACATTGATCAATGGAGTTGAACTGAAGTCCCAGACAAAAATCCCCATACCCCTAGACTCCTGCTTTTTGATAAAGAAGACAGAAATGCACACTGGGAAAAGACAGTCAATGGGGTTGGTCAAACTGGACTGCTCCATATCTAAGAATCCAGAAGAACCACACTTATCACCCTGCCCAAAACTCACCTCCAAATGGATCAAAGACTTAAACACAAAACCAGAAACAATGAACTTCATAAAAAAATTAAGTAGGGGAAAATAGCCTTGAAGATAGGGCATAGGAAAATACTTTCTGAACAGAACACCATAGGTACAGGCACTAAAATCAACAAATAATAAGTGGGATTTCATGAAACTGAGGACAAAATCATTCACACAAAGAAGCACCCTACAGAATTGGAAAATATTTTTAATAACTACATATCTGATAGAGGAATATACCTAAGCTATATAAAAATATAACAACTGGATATCAAGAAAACAAATGACTCAATTTAAAAATAGGATACACATCTAAACTAAAAAGAAGGATACTCAAACGGCTGAAAACCACTTAAAGAAATGTTCAACATCTTTAGTCATCAGTGGAATGCAAATCAAAAGTCCTTTGAGAGTTCATCTTATATCCCTCATAGTGTCTAAGATCAATAAAACAAATATAATTCATGTTGATGAGGATGTGGAGTATCTGGAGCACCCATCCATTGCCCTGGGACTGAAAACTTGTACAGCCGTATTGGAACATGGTCCATGAATAAAGCTATGCAATGAAAAGTCTAAGAGTTTTTCAACTTAGAGAAAATAAGACCAGAGTCTTGTAAGCTCTGTTCTGCCATAACATCAGCTGTTCTTGGAACATGTTTTCATGCCCCTCCCAAGTATAGTAAATAAGAGTGGGTTTACTTGAGATTATCTGTTAACCCATTATGTATCTACTCACAGGTTTTCCTTGTGAATGCATACAGACTAAATTCCTGTGAGCTTTGCTCATATGACCTTGCTTAACCTTCAGAGTATCCCTAGAATTCAAATTGTCTGATGCTCTGAATAAAGTTACCTATTGCATGAGATTTCAGTCATCCTTTTTTTTTGACTCTGTTCTCCTAGGCCCAGACTGCCAAGCGAAGTGGTAACACAGCCACTAGGGAAGTCGGTGTAGGGGTTTCTCACAAAGATGAGAATCAATCTACCTCAATATCTAGCTATACCATTTTTTTTTGGTATAGATCCAAGGATGCTTCATTCTACCACAGAGACACTGTTCAAATTTGTTCACTGATACTCTGTTTATTATAGTTTGGAATTGGAAACAACCTAGATGTCCCTCAACAGAAAATGGGATAAGGAAAATGTGGTCATTTTAAATAATGAAATATTACTTAGTTAAAAGGAAAAAATGAAATCACTAAATCCATAAGCTAATGGGTTGAACTAGACAAAAATCATCCTGATTGAGGTATTCTAGACTCAGAAAGAGAAATTTAGCATGCATTCTCTTCTGTGGAATTAGCTGTTAAGCCAATGATAAGTAAGTTATAATCCATAGAATCACAGAGGTTAGGTATAGAGTCTGGGATTAGGGGAGCTGGATAGACCTCCCTAGAAAGGGGAAACAGAACAGATAGTTATGGATGGACAAGGGAATGGTTATTGGAACAGAAGTATCAAGTCTAGAGGGGGACTAGGGAGAGAAAATGGGAAAGACAGCTAAAATTTAAAATGGTTGAGTGGTTGAATGGAAACCTAATACAGTAGAAGCTTCCATATATATATATACATACACACACACACACACACACACACACACACACACACACACATGCAGGCACGAACACACACACACACACACACACACACACACACACACACACACACACACAAGCTTGGCAATCTAAGATGTGAGCAGCTGGTTGGCAGCAAATTGGTGACTGAATGAGGAAGGATGGCCAAGGTCATTCTTACCCATGAAGGCTCTGGGTAATGTCAAAGGCTACATGTATCCACCTTCCCATATGGGTGTCTGTAGCATAAATTGTTAGAAGGTCTTATCAATATAAACAAACCCAGAGCCAGATATTGGGGAGCACGCTGAAAGATCAGAGAGACAGAACAAGGAACAGTCAATCTCGCCTTGCCAATTCCTCAGCTGATCTTGTTTCCTAAAACTGGAAGCCTCTGTGTGTCCTCATATGAATGGATCTCAGCTGAACTGCTGCTATAAGCCTAAAAACTTAAAAAGCCTCTAGTTCCTGGTCCTCACACCTTATATACCTTTCCGCATCCTGCCATCCCTTCCTGGGATTAAAGGCATGTGTCACCATGCCTGGCTGTTTCCAATGTGGCTTTGAACTCACAGAGATCCAGACAGATCTCTGCCTCTGGAATGCTAGAATTAAAGGCATGTGCCACCACTGCCTAACCTCTTTGTTTAATATAGTGGCTGTTCTGGTCTCTGATCCCCAGATAAGTTTATTGGGGTGCATCATATATAAACCACATTTCCCCATTTTTGTTAAAAATATAAATATGTAACAAATATAAGAAAAAGTATATGCAATAATTATATATAATATATACAATCAAGAATTACATTAACAATATCCAGTCCATTAATATTTGACAGATTCAGACAAAAAATTCCATTATATAAAATAACAATGTCCAGTCCATTAACATTTGACAAATTCAGACAAAAAATTTCATTACTTATCCTATTTAAAACAAGTAGTTCTTTAAAAAGTAGATTCAATAATCTACCTTTTTATCTTATCATATCCATATTCTCCTTTTTCTTTTCTGAGTAGATTTAAAAGTCTACCTTTTATCTTACCATTTTTATATTTCTTCTTTTTTCTTTTCAGAGTAGATTCAATAATTTACCCTTTTTATATCCTCTTATTTTTAAAACAAGAACTCTGTATATAATCTGTTATGTTTAGCTTTTTTTTGTGACCATTAACAATTAACAACTTGTAACCAACCATCATAAACACAATGACAATATCCATAACTCATTAAATAACTAACCCCGCTCCCCCCCACCTCTTGGGCATGTGAGTGTCATTTTTTTCATTGCTTTCTGTTTTCTGGGGGTGAAGGCATTTTGGGGGCATCCTGAAAAGAAAAATTTTGGTTTAACTGTCAAGTCCTGGGAGAGGTAGCTGTATCATTTGTTGTCCAATCTCTGCATAATGGGAAAATGTCTCAAGTCCTTGTTTGAGTAGTCTATGAATCTGTATCCTCTTCCTCTTAGCTAGACATCTCAAGATTGTCCTGAGTTGTTTGTAGTTCAAAGCTAATCTTTGGGTGGTATTAATCAGCTTAATGACTTTATCATAGTCTATGTGGAATCATCATTGTGGGATCCTCTCATCTTTTTGAATATTTCAAAGTTGCTGTTAGGTGTGGTCATGGTGTTTTTTTCTTTTTCTTTTTCTTTTTCTTCTTCTTCTTCTTCTTCTTCTTCTTCTTCTTCTTCTTCTTCTTCTTCTTCTTTTTTTTTTTGTCTCCTATGTGGTTTGGAGCAATCACAGTCTGATAAATCTCTGTCTCTCGAAACCATGAACGTTCTTTCTTACAAGAGAATATCTTTACAGGAATTTCTTCTCCCCGCCACTTGCCTCCAAACCGCCAAACTTCTCCAAACTGACCTTTGCCAATGCTTTCTTGTAACAGGGCTGTCCAGGCAATTGTTCTCTGAACAAGCAGTGGTAAACACTTCGTCCCAAGTAGCAGCAGCATTGCAGTCACCAACATGATGAGAAGCAGCCGCTGCCTCCATGATCCCACTGTTTGTGGCTCAGCCCTGGCCACAGCTTCTCCTTTGCAAGCCTGCTAGGCTGGCCTCAAACTTGGGATCCTCTTGCCTCTGCCTCTTTCAGCAAATCCTACCAGTGTGCACCACCACAACCAGCAATGTGTAGCTCGGGCCTGAGCAGGGGCCTGCAAGGCCACAGGAAAAGAGCTTTTTTTTGTGAATTCATACCTGACAAGTTGGGTGCCAGATGTAGCATGAATCTTAAAAGGTCTTATTAATAAAAACAAACCCAGAGCCAGATATTGGGGTGAACGCTGAAAGATCAGAGAAACAGAACAAGCCACAGCCAACTTCACCTTGTCAGTTCCTCAGCTGATCTTGTTCCTAAAACTGGAAATCTCTGTGTCCTCATCTGAATGGATCTCAGCTGCACTGTTACTAAAAGCTTAACAAGCTTAGTTCCTGGTCCTCTTGCCTTATATACCTTTTTGCTTCCTGCCATCACTTCCTGAGATTAAAGGTGTATGTGTCACCATGCCTGGCTGTTTCCAGGGTGGCTTTGAACTCACAGAGTTCGTCCGGATCTCTGCCTCTAGAATGTTAAGATTAAAGGTGTGTGTGCCACCATTTTCTGGCCTCTATGTCTATCTAGTGGCTGTTCTGTTCTCTGACCCCAAATAAGTTTATTAGGATGCACAATATATTGGGGGACACAATACCACCACAGGTGTCACTTTAAAAGTTCGGATATGGGGTTTGGACATGATCAACGGCTTCCCCATGTGAGATTACAGCAAGAATCCATGTGGTGATTTTGCTTCGAGTGTTTACTGAGTATTCACTGCGTCCCAATCATGAAGCAGTATGTTTTGTGCCTCATTCCATTTTCACCCCACCCCCCTGAGGAAGCATTATTGCATCCTTTTTGTTAGTCAAGAAGCTGAGGGGTAGACAGCTTATGTCTTGCTTATAGAACATGTATACTAACTCATGCTCACACATAGGTATGTCTGATGTGAAAGTTCAAGTCTTTCTTCAACCCCAGAATGACCTCTTGGATGGCAATGAACCCATTTCTACATGCATCTGTCACCTTCTCAAGATAGTATCTGAGATTCTGATTCCCTATAAACATTTAATAAAGGAAAAAGACCAAAGAAGAAACCCTTTACGCTAAATAATTAGAAACAAAATTTCTAAGATTTACAAATGGGATTATTGAACTAATATTTGTGTTTTTAAATGTGCCCTTCAGCAAAGATAAAATAAGTAAACTTCGGTTGATTTGGTTGTCTTTGCTGATTTATCAGGGTATGGATAGTAATCAGATGTACCTAGCTATGCTTTCAATTAGAATCCCACACAAAGAGCTGTAAGAATAATTTCTATGAAGATATTGACTGTGCACTTCTAAAATAAACCATCTAAAGTAGCTGTGAATCCATGTTACAGGGTTCTGGTTCATACCACAACAAAGCTCATTGCCAGCCCGACATTTGTTCATCACAGGTGCAGGTCCTACAGGTCTAATGGTTGAGATGTAGTGTTATAGTTTAGGCCCTTGAGGGGGCTTTATTTGAGTCTCAAATTCACTACAAAAATTCACGTTGCCCACTACATTTTCTATAATACTCTTTAAACCATCATTTCCTCTACTATAAAATAAGACTTTGCATTAGCTCAGAGGACTGCTGTAAGGATTGATAAAAGATCACAAATAAAGCAGGGGTAGGGGTAGGGTGGACCAAACTGCCCTGTGGACAGTGCTTTTTCTCCATACTAACCATGGATCATCCCGTAGCCAGTACTGGGATGCTGTGTGCTTAGAATCAACAAAGATATGTAGCAGCCTGTGTGTTTATCATCTCTAGGCTTTCTTTTTCTGCTCAGTCCATTAAATCTGAGTTTAATCACCTTCAACAGTGTATGTTTTCATAGCAGTTAAATCATGCATTCAGCCTTGCCTCAAGCTACTTTATCAGATGAGAAACCTTCCATTGCATTTCCTGTCATGGAACACCCTCTTCTGACTTTTAGATATTTACTTTTGAGAAGCTACTCATTTGTGTCAGAACACACACCTCTCTCACCATCTTGAGTAATTTAGATCTCTCTCACTTTCTTAATATTCAAGTTTACTTTCAATGTGTATGATCTAATAAGACACTATAGAAAAAGCATCTCCATAAAAAAATTACAGTAATCAGTTTGGAAGGCAGCTCAGTCAAGTAAATTACCCAGAGCAAGAACACGAGGACCTAAGTTCAGATCCCAGGCACCTGTGGAACAAGCCAGTCAGGGTGGTACACACCTAGAATCCCAGTACTAGGGAAGCAGAGACAGGGCACTTCCTTGAGCTCACTGGCCAGACTATTCTTGCCCAGTCCAGTGAATTTCAGTATCAACAAGATATCATGCCTCAGAAAAATAATGGGCTAAGAGATAGAGGAAGGTACCTGTCTTAGTTAGGTTTTTATTGCTGTGAAGAGACACCATGACCATGACAACTCTTATAAAGAAAACATTTAATTGAGGGGGCTTGCTTATAGCTTCACAGGTTTATTCAGTTGGAGGGGTGGAACATGGTGGTATACAGGCAGAGGTGGTACTGGAACTGATGCTACTAAATCTTGCAGGCAATGGGAAGTCAACTGACTCACTGGATGGTATCCTGAGCATAAGAAACCTCAAAATCAGCCCCCACAGTGACAGACTTTCTCTAACAAGGCCATATCCACTCCAACAAAGCCACACCTTAGTGCCACTCCCTACAAGATTATGAGGGCCAAATACAAACTTCCAGAATACCCAATCCCAACTTTTGAGTTCTACATGCTTCTGCACATGAACATTTAAGTATGAATACCTACACACACACACACACACACACACACACACACACACACACACACACACGCACACACATGCACACACACACAAACATACTCATGAATATAACGCACATGAGTCATACATGGGCATAACACACATGTATTACACACACAAAAAAAATCATAGTAACTACATCTAATGAACCTAGTCCAGTTTGGTTCTCAATTGGTATTAGTGTTCTGTGTCAAGCAAATTAAAACTATATGTCATGGTGATATTTTTCTATTTTTATGTACAGGATGCCTTCAAATATGAATGCTGGTGAGAGCATCTTGCCTACTGGAGACTTTTGGTAATTTAAAGGAGCCCAGAGAAAACAAAGCATGACATAGCAATGCATCATATGGAGTGCTAAATGGCTCACGTCGACTGAAACAGATAATCTGAACTTACCATCACATCATACAGACATTACATGGGGAAAACAAATGCCACAGAGCCCCGTGAGCATATCCATCTTCCAGAATATTCCTTCACTAAGAAATCCCACACATCCCTCAAACAGTGCCTTAAAAGATGGGCACCATGTGCTCCAGACTAACGGGCATTTTGTCAGCAGTGCACCTGTCACTCAAGAACCTAGCAAAAGGCAGCTGATGTTTACAATTTTCCATTTGTACAGAGCCTGGAATTATGAACTCTGGAGACATCAGTGACATAATGATTAACCTTCACTTCTATCATTCCACAGCTTGACACCTGTAATTCATTGCTGGCCGCCTTGGCAATCTGCTAATGGCCTTGAATTTGTCAGCTCATTCTTTGAAAATAAAAGAAATGAAAAGAGTTTTCTAACACTATCAAGCCAAGGTATAAAGAAACTGGAGGAGTTACCTCTTCAGTCACATGTTTTATATCCATCTTGGTCCTTTGCTTCGGTTCTTAAATGTTTTGATACAGAAACGTGGATAATCATTCCAGTTCTCACAACTGAAGTATGGTGGTTGAACATCCACTCTCAAGTAGTTTAAAATAAATAACAGACACAGAAAATCACATATTTGAAAATGAACACTTTTCTCTAGTAGAGTATACTAATTTTTTGCACAACTTGTGTCTTCAAAACATTCCTAGTATCTCAGGACCCAGACTCTTAAAAATGTCTTTGTAGCAATCACTTATCATTCCTCCTTTGAACAAAAAGGTTAATTCCTTCATTTCATTTCCTGAATCCCTTTAGAAAGATGATGGAAAGTAGCTCTGTCAGTAAAGAAGTTCTTTCCTCTCTGTTGCTTCCTCAGATCTCTTCCCTTTAGTCCAAGTATTCTGTTTCAAATGGCAGCCATTTCAGTCCAAATGTACCTTGTCCTTAATCTCCCTGCATACTCACTGACTCAGATCTTAGGATATGGACAAGTCATCCTTCAGGGAAATGAAAACTCAAAGTGATTTCTCACTAAATCAAAAAAACCTCCCTATTGATGTTTGGACTATTACTTAATATCTTATTATTGAGGTATTTTACTTGGTACTTTTTAGTCTGGTTGCCAACATTATCTAACTTCAAATATTACTATAAAGAAAACAAACTGTGGTCATTTTATGAACATCAACAATAAAAGATCATTCACTGAGTATTCATTAAGCTATAGATGCCTCCTCCATGCATAAGATCCATTCTCTCATTCCAAATAAACCCCTACACAGTGACTTACTGTAAGAGTCAATATTTGTTATGTGAATTAATGGTACTCATTATTAGATGCAAAAATCAATACATTTTACCATTAGAGGTCAAGTTTGTTTTTCAACCCATAGACAAAAATAATTAAGGCATGATAATCAATCTAGGGCTTGTTCTTTTATTATTTATCATTAAAAATTTTAACCAGATGCAAGCTACATAAAATTATAGCAACCCACAATATGGCTTACAACAATTCTTGAGTAACCAGAAGATATATTCCCCTTAGTAGTCAGTAAAGGGCTAAAAGACACATAATAGGAGGTGATGGGGGCAACAGACACGTAAGTGAGATCCAAGTCAATGACAGTAAAAGATTTGTGCTGGAGTGCTAAAGGAGAAATGAGGAGAATCAAGATTAAAATCTTCAAGGAAGGCTTTGAAGCCAAGGATCCAATCCAAATAGAGCCAAGAAGTCTAAGTGTGAGCACACACAAGGCCTATGTTTCTATTCTTTGGTTCCAAACCTTAGACAAAGCCAGGCTGACAGCCAGAAAGCAAGATAAAGGGGTCCAGGGAAATCACTTTTCTAGTTGCCTCCAAGCTGGAGGATGGGAAGAAGACTTGCAGTGGAGGATGTGAGTTTTGAAGGACCAAATGGAAACAGCCCACACTTTTCATGCTCCCTTCTCTGTCATTGCAGCCAGAATTGAGCTTGCAGACACCATATGCTGCCATACTTCTCTTGGCTTCTTGGTTCTCAAGGTCCTTAGGGACCCTACAGCTCATCCTTTAGCCAATACATGGATTCCCCCATCAGAACTGGCGATTAATGTTCCCAATATTTTTCTAGAATTTCTCAGAAGACCATGTGCCCTCTGTCAGTCTAGTTTTTAGAAAGATTTCATTTTAGTTATGCTCAAATCTTGTATTCTTCACTTTTAAAACACTGGAGACAGCCCATCGTTAAACTCTGTCTTTTTTAGTATTCTGGTGCTGAGGATTTCTGGTTTACCTACTTTCTGACATCTCACAAACTTCCCATTGTCATGTTGTCTATATGACCCTCTTTTACATCACTTCATTCTACACTCAGGATGATGACTGACTTTACATTGTCCTAATAACCTCGTGTATCACCAGCCACCTGGCTGACCTTACATTAGTTACTTTACTATTGCTGTGATTAAACACCATGATCAAAGCAACTTAGAGTAGAAAGAGTTTATCTGACTTTATGGTTCCTGAGTGATAAGAGTTTATTATCATTGTGGAGCAGCAAGCTGATAGCTCACACAATGAACTACAAGTATGAGGAAGAAAGGGTGACTCAGAATGGTTCAAGTCTTTAAACTTTCAAAGCCAGCCTACACTCACATATTTCCTCCAAGTCTCAACCTCCCAAAAAGGCGCCACCAACTAGGTAATAAGTGTTCAAATACAAAAGCCAAGTGGGTATCTTCCCTCAAACCACCACAGAACCCTTTGTGACCCACAGCTGTCTAGATTCTAATGAACTCCAGAGCAGCCAGCCCTGCTCCATGTCTGAGGTGCATAGCGTAAAGAGGTAGGATTGGAAAACATGATGAAACGTGAACCTGGTACCAGATAATAGAGGAACTCTGAACTCCACAGTTCACAGCCTAACCTCAGCTGTGTGAGCCCATGGTTCTCAATGGTGCCCTGTAAATGTTCTGAGAACACTTTATAATCCTGATCCTGGTTGGTAAAAATTTCTGGTTTTTGTTGTTTCAAGTGATCTTAATTAAACTAAACATTAGTGTTTTTCTTTAAGGAAATGACTTCTTACTGCCCTTCTGTTACGATGTCTCCCTTGAAACTACCATAGGACAGTTCTTCAAACTTTTAAATGCAAATTTTTGGTCCATCTGATCTCTGGAATTGTAAAAGTACAATTAGCTCAATGTTATCTCTGAGTTTACAACAGACACAATACATCCTCTGGTTTCTCAAGAAGAGACACTGTCATCTTTTTTCACTGAGTGCTCCTTATGCATAGGGGAGACATAGAAAGATTTTCAATGACCTGTAACTTGGAAAATACACTCTCTTCATACTATGTTTCTTATTATACCTACATATTTATGATAAAATTTACAAAGTTGGCACATTAAGAGATTAAAAACAACTAGTGATAAATCCAGGCAAATCGAAGATTTTATTTAATAAAATGTGCTATGACTGTGTCCTCCCTGACATGGGAGGGGTCTCATGCAATTATCCCTCCTTATCTTAGGGTTCTATAAACAGTGCTTCAGCTAACCATAGAAAGAACTATGTTTTCAAATAATGAATATGCAGCTTTGAGGCCACTTTTTATCTTAAAGAATACCATGATTAACAACTACTTACATAGCATCTACTCTAGTATGCATAGAAAGTATGTAGAAATGATTTAGAGTACGTTAGAGGACTTGCACTTGTTATCTGTCTGTACCCTGCACTTCAAAGGTGAGGACTTGACTACGTTAAGATTTTGAAATGGGGGCTGGGAGGTGGTGGGGCTCACCTTTAATCCCAACACTCAGGGGGCAGAGACAGGAGGACCTCTGTGAGTTTGAGGCCAGCCTGGTCTATACAGTAAGTTCCAGGACAGGCTCCAAAGCTACATAGAGAGACCCTGTCTCAAAAAACAAAGACAAAAACACAACAACCATAATTTTTTTTTGAAATGGGAGTGGGTTCTTGAAAGTAATCATTCATATATACAGTACATATCTACAGGTGGATAGCCAGAAAGAACTGTGAGTGCCATCCTGCATAAAAAGGATTAGAGCAGCATTGGTTTTCATCACATTACTTCAAAAAACACACGATTTTAAAATTATGAATTATTTATTTCTGTAATTTTCCATTGCATATTGGTTGGCTGTGAGCAACTCAAACTATGAGAAATAAAATCACAGAGGAGGCTACTGTATTTGTGTGAAATTCTACCGAGAGATTGTAGTTAGCTTGTATGTCATTTTATATGCATATAACTGAATATACTCCCTGGAAACTACATTCCCCCTCCCTCCTTTTCTTCATCTCCTCTCTCCGCTCATCTCTCCAGCATTGAGATTTGGTTTAGTTGTTGTGCGGGATTGTTTTCTTCATCCAAGGCTGCATCCAAAGCTGGATATTGGTCAATATGTAATATGAAGTTACAAAATAAGGCTACAATGTGCTAGAGAAAAGAGAATATGTTACATACTTTTCTAAACAAGTTCTCAAAGACATTACCATTTGTAAACATATGATTTAAAAGGAAAACAATTAACAATACATTTATAAAGAATGACATTTGAAACAATTTTAGGGACACTTTGAGACATTTCAATATATTCATGATTATTTTACTAGTTATCATACTATAATTTCTGTTCAAAAACTGTTCATTCTTTTTATGGGTGCAAAATATAACTAGGTGAAGAACACTCTGGCCAGAAAAATATCTGAGCCAGTAAAGAAAAATAACTCTTGCTGGCAACACTCGTCTCAGTGAGATGAAGCTGTACAGAATTGCCTGTAGGTAAACCACAGGGAACTCAAAGAAGTCACTTCAAGGAGGCCATTTTAGCTGCAGGTGAAGCTAACACAGTGGTTGTGGGGAGATAAAGACCACAATAGATTTAAGAAAGTCTTTGGAAACTGGGGTGAGCAAGCAATCACTTTGTTTTGTATGTTTTTGATTGTATGTGACTGAACCTAGAGCCTCATGCATGGCAGGTATGTATTCTACCACTGAGCTATATCCCAAGCCCGATTTCCACTTTTATTCGGAGACAGGGTCTCTCTGAGCTATACATTCTGGCCTCAGTCTTTCCTCTTTAGCCCCCTACGTAGCGGGGGTTACAGTTTTGCATCACTAGACCCAGAATGGCTAAATTATTTATTGAATAATGGCATGAAGAAGTGATGACACTTTGGCAGCTTGAACCTGAGTGAGTGACAGCATGGGAAGACAGTTGCCCCAGCTTTGAAATCAACAATATAGTACATTTTCATTGCTTGTCGGATTTAGCTTTTATTCTCTTTCCCAATAAAGTTGCATAGGAATTAAACAGATACATATTTTTTCTTTCCTTTTAGCCTCCTTCCCCTTTCTCCTCTCTCTTTCTCCATGTTTTCCATCCTTTTTGAACTTTGCACATTTATTTGGGTAGGAGAAAGGGTTCAGTAGATCTAGTATTTGGCTCTGGGGCTCCCTCTTCTGTCATTTTTGCAAAACAATGAGAATTATTTTTTAAAATCCACATTTCCTATGCTAATGCTGCTGCTCGCCCCTTCCAGGAATTTTCAGCCTGTTCTGTTCTTCTATTCTCTGTACCATCAGTGAAGCGGTAATTAGAATCTACATGACAGTTTGTTAGAGTGATGTGAATTCCCCTTAGGGAAGGAGATTAGAGGCCACTTCCCCTTTGCTAGCACCAATACCACTTTGGGATGAATGGCCATTTTCTGCATATGGTTCATAGCTTAAAAGAAAGGCAGCACATGGACACGAAGGCTGATGGAGTGGGAGTGAGAGCCGATGCTGGCTGAGTTCCACTGATGCATTCCCAGAAAACAGGACATTATTCTGCACTGTGTTTGTCTGGGCTCAAGATCTATTTTGTGACCCCTGGAAGTCTAAGTATGAAGGCAGCTTGGTCCATTCTACCCAACAGTCACTTGGCAAGCAGCCAACTACAGCTTTGAAGAACATGTCACCAAAGCAGTGCCTACAGTTAATAGTCCTTCCTCTGCTTATCATACATTGTGTTCAGTCACAAAAGCTTCAGCCTTTAGGGAGTAAACATAGTAAACAAATGAACAGATTGCACTTTTATTAGACCAGAAATTTCAAGGCTCAGCTGAGTAAGCACCAGTTGATAGTTACTAATGAGAAAATGTTTCAGGCCAAGAAATGCATTTTGATTACATGCAAATTCCACCTGATCAATTATATTAACACATCAGAAAATATCAAGACTCCATGTCACAAGACTCAAGGGATTCTCACTATGTATTCTGAAAATAACACTGATCTGCAGGGGTAATATATGATGGGAGGAAACCATGGATCTGTAGAGTATTTAGTCATAGATCTGCACAGTACCCTCAAATATTTAAGGATGCCATTTTGTAATGGATGCCAGATGAAATTATGTAATATAACCCCAACCCACAACAGTAAGATACAAAAGAAGAAAACTAGGGCTTTATCACAGAGTAGGGAAAGGGCTTCACACATAGCCTCAATGAGAGCCTTCAAGTTCCTTTGAGTGAATTTTGTAAAATACTAACAATGAGTAAAGCTATATTGAGGCACCCATGCATGTTTCTAGTGCAGATTTAGTTAAATGACCTATCACATCCTTTTAGTTAAACAACATATTACATCTTTTAACTTACTGCTTCACATGAGGCCCTTCACACATTTCCTTCTGTCTAAAGCCAAAAAAAGTATGTTATTCTCTTACAGTGCCCCAATATCAATGAAACACTGGGGTTTTGTTACCATTCTATAATTCTGTTTTCTCACATAGATTGTAAGAAAACCAAAAGCTTCTGCTCCCACAAAAATATTTTGAATATTTCTTTTCAAAAAAAGTAAACAGAAGAATAATGCCAAATTTTCTACTTTTGACAAAAAATGCAAACAAGAAAACAAAACATTGAAAGTACCATTACTTTTGGTTGGACAACTTTCTTAGGTCTTTTTTAGGAAGTATTCTATAAATCTCACTAAACGAATTTTAAATTCTGAGATAACAAGCTGGGTTCCTTGTAGTTGCCTGCCACAAGCAGAAGAGCATGCTCCTTCAGTCTAGGCTTAGTGTTCTTGGGATGTTCTCTGATAAGAAAGTGGTGACATGCTCAATTTTTTTTTTCTAGCATTGTTGGCTGTAGGAGCTGGGATCAGAATTCAAAACAGCTAGTGATGTGGAATGGTCTTGACATTTGAATTGCAGTTTTGACATTCAGATTTATTGATACTCATTCCTCATTCCTGCACATGGGAAAGAGAGCAGTAACAAACCAGGCCAGGCAATGCCAGGTGGACTCCAGGGAGCTGCAAAACACCAATTTCTTAGGACTGCAGTAGCAGACTCAGCATGGATTTGAAGGCACAGATGGATGTTGTCCACAGGGACATAGGGACCTGTTCAGTTTTGATTTAGATGGAAAAGAACAGGTGGTATATCTCTCACTTTCCTGTCTCCATGAAATCACTTTCTATCTCACCTGAAATGCCCTTCTAAAACTTCTACATCCTGGAAAATGCCCTCTCCTCTTTGAAAGAGCAGCTCAGACACAGACTCCTGTTCAAAACCTAGACAACATAATTGATCTCTTTGTATACTTGGGCTATCATGTGCTGCCCTTGAAATGGATCACTCAAGAAGCACTTTGTTAAGTAATGAGGATAAAGTTGGGAGTGAGTCATTGTTTTTCCCTAGAATTCAGTGTGTGTGTGTGTGTGTGGGGGGGGGGGTTGAGTGAAGGTACTGGTCCATTCCAATGGGGTAATCAGTGCAAGCATAAAATAAGTCAAGGAGGCTGTCACAGCACCATGGCATCTTGTCATTTTAAATACAAGACACATTGGCATATTGTCTTGGAACAAGAGCAGAAAATAAGACATATAAGAAACAGGTGTGTATGTATGTGAAAATACATTTGTGTACTCATGCATGTATGAGTATACATACATGTATAGAGGAGAAGTGGCTGGAAGAAAGAACATCTGAATGTTTGCAGAAGAAAGTACCATGATGACAATGTTGAAGCTAAGGAAAAACAAAAACAAACAAACAAAAAACCAGAATAACATGATGAATTTAAAAATCTTCAAGGACTTCTGAAGATATGCTAGGCATGATGGGATAAACTAGAAAATCACAGAGGATTCAGATAAATGCAGTTCTTGGAAATCATGGGAATGATGTTTGTAGGTTATTTGTCTGTTGGTTCTAGTTCCCCCATCAAGAACAGAAACCTGATCTATATTCAGACAAGACCTCATCCACAATAAAGAAGGAAGAAGCCTTCCTGGACCCCACAACATAAATGTAGGTCAAATATGGAGGAAGTTAATGACTCAATACAAAACCCACCATTGTAGAATTTTGGCTTGGTGGATGGGGATGTCTGTGGGATGACTCATCCTTAACAGGCTTGAGGGCCAGCTGACCCAAACCAGTAATAAGGTACTTTCTGAGAGCCAACCTGGGTCTGCCTAAGGGCCTTAGCAACAGAAGCTGAGACATGATAGATGACCTGGACCAAAGAGAGGCATCAATGTCACATTTGCAGATGCATATTCATCAGACCTTCCCCCAGGGTGGGGTGGAGGGTATATAAGGCTTGCCTTTTCCTAAATAAGCTGAGCTTGTTGTTTCAACATTCTCTCAGAGTCTGTGTCATTGGCTCTACACCTACTTGGCCCCCTCCCCCAAAGGGAACAACAGCACAGGACCCTGCCACAGATGTTAACATCTTCTTCTTGCCTTTGGGCATTAATCTGAACAAGCTGGCCTCAAGAAACACTTGCAATTATTTTGTAAAGATTTTTAAAAAGCCAACTAGAATGAAAGAAACCTAGTAATAGATTCTGATCTCAAGTTTGAGCCTAGAATGTTGTATCTAGAATATAGAAGAGAGTGACTTTTATTATCTAAGACAAAATAATTTATTGCTTTTCGTGTGTTATGCATAGCACAGGGGCCTCAATGACAAGGCCAGAGTTAGGGATCATTGGTGTTTTACCTGAGTGTCATGGAAATTAATCAAAGAATACTAAATGGAGAACAATAAGAAACTGTGTTGTTGGTAGACAACCTGAGACTAACTCTGAACAAAATGACAGACTCATCATTTCCAGGTTGTTTACAGTAAATATACTATAAACTTAAAAAAATAACACTGTAGACACCAGTAAAGGAGCCTGAGAAAGAGAAACATAGGCTAGCAGTAGACCACAGACTGAAGAAGCAACACTCTTCAGCCTCTTCAAATTCCTGTCCCATGTCCCAGACCAATCAAAAATCAGGTTGGCAGCTTTTGATCCTCAATCCATCAAGAGAACACAGCCCAGTTGAGCCACTCCTATTCTTTCTGAAGGGTGTCCCATCAGTAAGATATCAAGACAAGTGTCCTCTCTTCCTGAAACTGGAACCTCTTGACCACCACTGCTAAGTGGGCATCTCAAGAAGCCTGAAAGCATAGGCAGAAATTATGCAAGAGCCCAGGGATGACAACAGGCTGGGTAATATGTTCTTTTAGGACCCAGCTAACAGCCTGGGGCAGCAATTTCTCTTCCCACAAGTGTTATCAACAGAGATCAACAAAGGCATATTGGCACCAGGCAAATTTAGCAGATGAAAATAGTACCTCAAAGGCCTTGAATAGTTAAGTTGTTAGATATTTAACCTATACAATTAGCTTAGCATATACATGGCACATCTAAATATAATGAATGTCTGTTTAAAAGAATATATTACCAACTCAAACATACAGAGTCTCCCAACACAATTATTAGGAATGCCTAGGATATGATACCATAGCACTTACCATATTCAGCTCCAGAAAGGTATAATGTGAATGGAAGGAAGTATGAAAAAAAAAAACAGGGAAAGGGAGACTTGAAGACAGAGAAATAGAAAGTAAGACAGAGAGAAAGGAAGAAACAATGTTGAGGTAGATAATGTAAGAATTGTATGGCCAAGGTTCCTAAGTAGCTATCATAAATCAGAAACCATAAAAGTGCTTCAACAAATTACTACAAATATCTTTGAAAGAATTTAAAAGAAAACAAAATCTTACCGAAAGAATATAAAATCTAAGCATATTAAAATTGCAAGGTAGAAAAATTCTAAGTATAATGAAACACTTACCTAGAGTAATATATTGAGTATGTAAGATGAAATCAGTCAACCTGAAGATACAACAATGGAGGATAAGCTGGGCGATTGGTTAGACATTAGGGAGACTATAGGAATAGAGCTTTGCTAGAAGGTGAGAGAGAGCACAAGGGTTGCAACTGTGTGAGAAGGGATATTGGATAATCTTTGTAGTGGTTTAAATACACACACACACACACACACACACACACACACACACACACACACACACATTTTCATGTGTATCTAAAATTAGGAGATTTCAGCATGGTAGCTCAGGGCTGCAATCCCAGCACTGAAGGCATGAGGCAGTAGACTGGAAGTTTGAACCCATCCAGGACTACACTGAGAGTCTGTGAGTCAATGTTGATATAAATGACGGGGAACAATTTGATAAAAAAGGGAAAAAATAGCTTAGTTTCCTTTGGTGTGAGTGTTGCTCAGTTGGAAATCCTAGTAGATATGACAGTTTATCCTAGTAATTCACTGAGCTATCCATTAACTGGGAGGAACTAGTATAATGCTGTCCCGGGAAAGCTTGTGAGTTTTTATGGTCATTGAAAGAATTAATGATTGAATAAATTATTTTACTTTTCCTGAGAGTATTCTACTTTCATCAAAGCCCTTGCTTGGCTAAACAAATGTACACCAACAAGAACAGTTTACCAAACTGCTACTGATTGGGCTGACTGACTACTGAGGCACCAACAGTCCTCGACAAATAAGCCTCAAGTACAAATGAGGACATATTTCCACAGTCCAGAGTGCAGCCATACTTCAGCAATTAGTTTTATGACTTAAGCTCCAACACCACATAATTGTCCATAAAATATTGACATTGTTTTATATTTGCTAAAATTAAGAAAATTTAAAATATTTTATTTTTAAACATTTGAAGAAATATACAGGCATATAATTCAGTTGTATTACCAGAATTCTCATCAGTTAACCTATACTATATAATGTTTTCTCTTATTCCAATTTTTACATGATTAGTAAATTGCCAGAGAGGAAAAAACATAACAAATTTATCTGTACAGCAAATTCTGGGATGTTAATCTGGCACCCTTCACTTCATCCTAACCCCAAATGCATGCACTGAGATCCTTGTTCCATACTCCATTCCTGTGAAGATCCAAGAGAAATGCTTGGGTCATCAGTTCCAAGGTTCTTTGCCTCACAAACCAAAAGAGTTTCTTAATGCTCTCACTAAACCAAGCTCTTATGTAACCCTTTTACAGACACTCATGAAACATGTAGGAAGCAACTGCCAGTTGTTTTGACTTTATTCTGATATATACCCTCTTAGAAGACTCAGACTTCATCTTCCAGAGAACTCCAGAATATTCCCATTCAGGATCACATCAAAGCAGAGTCCAACTACCTGTCCAGCAATTCCCAAGGAGGAAAAAGAGACTCTTGGCCAGTAACAATTTTAGTACATATCTCAGTGATTCTCTGAATTGTGAAATGGTTCTCTGCTCTGGTGCCCAGGCTGAAAACGTTCCTATCACCAAGATGCCCTCCTGGTCCCTGTTCCATCCCTCCTTCATTTGGAACACTACTACCGTTTCTCCTTGGCATGTTGATTCTAGAATGTTCCTGGGTTCTTATGGCAGAAAAGTCCATGCCACCCCATCACCATATTCAGACACAGCTAGAAGCTACATCTTCATTTGTTGTTTTAGGAAAGCATCTTCACATTAGGTATGTGCAGGAAAAGAATGTCTCCAAGAATAGAAATTTGAGTAAGGATGTGTATGAGTCTCTATCACAACCTTGACCAAAGAGATTGTGATTGAAAATAGCACTTTTCATGCTATGTTCAGTTATTTGGTATACTCACTCATTTCTTTCAATTACTTCAAAAATATATAAAAAATATAGAAATTTTGAATGGGCTTTCCAAATCATTATAATAATTAAAGTTTAAATTTTCATATGTACAATTTAATGAAGGTAAATTACATGTATTAATGCTTTTATTTTGTACTTTAAAACATGATAGAAATAAGGATAGATTCAAAATTGTACATAATGTCAGAATAATATGTATTAGGCCGTTCATTAAATACTAGCAGGCTTGGAGCTCATAGGAGCAACATCTATTCCTCATAGCCAATGACCTATAAAGCCAAGAACAAGGGCAAGAGACTTTATTTACCCATCAGAAAAATAGAACCTGAGTCCTATTCTGGGCCTAAGAGGGAACATGGCATCCTTAACAGCCCAGAAGGTCCTTAATCAATAACATCTAAAAACAACTTCAGGAACCCTAAATATTCTCAAATTACTATATAGCAGGAAGCTTTGTTATACAGAACAAAGATACTCCATTGCACCCTTGTCTTTGAGTCAAACCACATGGTTTGTCAATCACCTAGATAGGACAAGCTTCCTCTGGACACATTGCTTGTTCAACAGACAGTAAAAATACTATAAAACTTGCTTGAAATAAAGAATAGAAGTGTGATATCTGGCCACTGTGTGCTCTCATCCCTTCAGTGTATACTAATTAATTCTATCTTCTTCACTACCCTCTGTGGGTTGCTTCTAAATCTATTTAAAGCTGATGGGAGCTAAGGTTTAGATCCAGGGACAGCAAGACTCACTTTTATTTTAACTGTTAAAAGACTCAACTTCATGGTTGCTTTAAATGTTCTGACATTCTATAGTAGGTACAAGAAGTTTCAATTTTATAATTCATTTATAGCTCAATTACAGTCTATGGATTAAATTCTTTGTAAAATAAAGAGCAGGTCTTCAGTACATTACTGATTACTTGTTTATAATATGTAGCAACCAACAGAGTTCTGTAATTCTCAAGCATGGCATCACCTGCATCTGTATGTGTGTGTGTGTGTGTGTGTGTGTGTGTGTGAGAGAGAGAGAGAGAGAGAGAGAGAGAGAGAGAGAGAGAGAGAGAGAGAGAGAGAGAGAGAGAGAGAGAGAGATTTTGTTATATTTGTACAGGCTAGGGAGAAAGGAATGATATAAATCCACACATAAGGATGGCTGGATATCCTGACTCATGAAAGTCATTCTTTGACATCCGACTTTCCCAAGCTGGCACTATAGTTCTCATTGTAGTCCACTGCTCTTTTCATCAATGTGCAAATAATATGTTTGTAACCATCAGCCCTTCACCCCAGACCTGTCCTTCCAAATCACAGTGATACACACTGTTTTTCACTTGCATATTTCAACATGGTCATTATGTTTAGGTTTTTCCTAAATTCAGAAAATTATACAAAATTATTGAAAAACAGATAGCCAAAATTCAGCCCAGAATTAGAGTGTACATTTGAAACTTGTGCAAAATAATTAAATTTATTTTATATTCATTGTGAAGTGTATTTTCCAAGCTATAAGCCATTATGAGCAGGAAATATGGAAACCTGGGTTGAGAATATTTAAAGCACTAGTAAGTCATTCCAAGGTGAGGCACCAGCAAAAAGGACTCATATTAGTTAATACCATAGTTAATATGCACTAAAACTAAACCTCAGTGTTTGCTTCTAATAATCAATAATAACCTTTTGTCCTTAAGAACTAATGACATGATGAAGGCCCTCAAGTGATTTGCCATTGAATGCTGTTTTAAAATCAATTATTTCTTAAAGTTCATTACCTTAAATACACAGAAATATGGCTCATTATATACATTTTTGTCTTACAGTCAAGTTACCTAAGAGATATGTTTAACTGGGGAGCAAGCCCCAACCCTAAATGTGTATGTGCACATCAACAACACTATTTTAAAGCATGCACCATGAGTTTTCAGACATAAGTCATTCTGTTGAGCTTTAAATAGCTTATAAGTCAAGAGATCTATTTTGTTCAACTGAAAATGAGGCAATGAAGCTTCATTTGATACAAAGTGAAATATAGTCAACAATATTAACTATTATCAATGAAAGAAATTATGTGTGCTATGTGGATTAAATTCAGAGAATGATACAAAGAATATTTGACATTAATGTTAGAAGAGATATGGTGGTTCTACAATTAACTGGGAGTAGGTAGATCATTAGCATGGCAACATAAATCTCTGGGATAACATCTGGCAGAGATGAGTTTTCGATACGTATATGTATTATCTTCCTATCTAGGGGCACAATTAAACTAAGTATATATTCCTCTATAGATGACATGGGTGTATCAATCTGCTCTCTCCCTATACCTGCCTCAGGCTTAGGGACCATTGTGGCAGAAAGAATGATAAAGGCTGCGGGATGGGCAGGTGTGATACAAAAAGCAAACTTTGCAGCAGAGACTTGGGCATTGCACAGAGGAACTCACAGCAGCTGTGGTTGCCTGCCCAAGATCAAGCCACTTTATAATGTCAACAATGATGGGGAAGGGGCACAGGAACTCCCGCCCCTCACTTAGGGACTATTAGTAGCTAATGAATGCTAGTGGGGAGAAGAGTCACTTCTTTTTGTTGGGGTTATACTTAGTAGTCGTCCATACCCCAGTGAAAGATCCCACACTGTGAGCATATGGGCAGCACTAACTAGACACTTTGGGTTAAAAATGTGAAAAGAAAATAAAACAAACAAACAAACAAAAACCCCCCAAAACAAAACAAAAGGTATAAAGTTGAGAGTGAGATTTGTTAGGAGGAATCCTGGGAGGCATTAGAGGGAAGAGTAGGGATAATAAGATCAAGATCAAGATACAATGTCCATGTATGAAAAATTTTAATGATAAACAGATTAAAAAGCTACTTAAAACAGTGAATTTTTAAAGGACCAACAGGATACAAAAAGTTCCTACCAGTTCTGGAAGGCTGTGAGTCTACATGAGGATGGTAGCCACCGTACTAAAGGTAGGAGAAGCTCTGCCTGGAGCAGAGCTGAGAAAGGAGACAGCAAGAGATGAGATTAGAGAGAAGCTCAGACAGGAGCATGTCAGCACACAAACTGTGTAAGGAAAACTGAGGCTGCACACATCAAATAGGAGTGATGGGCCTTCCTCCATAGACCTGGAAACCTCACCTGTGCTATTGCCCCAGACCCCATGAACAATATAAAGCAGCAGCCAAGACACTTTATACAGGAGTCTGGGTAGCAATCTGCAAAAATATTGTGATGTTAAGAGCATTCTGAGAATGAGGGGTACATTCAGAATAGTTCTGAACTATATGTATCTTTAAATAAAGATGCTCCATGTCAAAAAGCATTATTAATATAATATACAGTGCTTCCAATGCACGCCTCAAACCCTGCTGTTAGCCAAATAGTGTGAAACATAGCAACATTCCACTAATCTCAGGATTTGGACTGTGGGCCTGAGGCAGACAGATAGGGAGTTTCATGCCTAGCCTGTTCTACATAGAAGGTCCTTTTCTTAAAAACAAGGAAGAGGAGGATGAGGAAAAGGAAAAAAAGGACTCACAGAGTAAGGAAACAAGGATCAAATTGTGAGAACAACAAAACAAGAAAGAAAGTTATAAATATATGTACACACATATTTATGTAGTATGTAGTATATATAGATACAGATATAGACAGACACACATGTACACAATACATATATATGTTTAATCTTGATCATCAGTTTCACTGGGCATATATGTAAGGAAATTTCTAGACTGCATTAACCTAGACAGGAAGACCCACTCTACATTATGTGGACCATTTCTCATGCTCAGGGGCCTTGACCTAAATGAAAGGCAACAATTAGCTGAGCACCAGCATTTATTACTTTCAGCTTTGTCACTGCAGATGCAACATGAACAGCTGCCTCATCCTGCTGCTGCCATGCCTCCCTGTCTTCCAACTGTGAGCCGAAACCAACCCTGCATTCCATATGTTGGTATAGTCAGTTATTCTGTCACAGCAGTAGGAAAAATGATAAACACAAATTATTTAATATAAGGAGGTCATCAGTGGAGTAACTGATAAAAGACTTAACCTCAGGATAAGAAGGAACAGTTGTAGGAGCTATACAGCAAGAGGACTCTACCCCATTCCCTGGTCCCATAAGCCGGGCCATATTGTTGGTGTGGGATCAGGAAAAGGATGCTGTGATAGAATATTTGGAGCTCAACAACACCTAGTGAGCTACTACTGTACTGACTGACCGCATGTCAATATAAAATACAGCATTCATTTTTCTCTATTGTGTTTTATCTTATATTTCAGTTCAATATAAGCAAATTTGTATGGATTTGATTAAGTGTTTTTAAATAGTAATTCTTTTTTTTTTTCTAAGTCTTTTGCTGTAGACTTCTTCCTTAAAAACTTTGTCTGACCCTTTCTGTCTTCATCTGCATTGCCGGAGCATCACAGAATGCCAGAGAGCCTAGCATAGGGCTACAAGGAGGCTGCCTCCCACTCCTTTCTCCTGCTTTACTGGGTGCTTGTTTCCTGCTGTTTAGTTTTGAATATTGATACAAAGAAACGGACCTTTTCAAAAGGATATTCTAGCCCATTGCCTATCAAGAAAACATCAACAAATGTATCAAAATAAGTAGTTTTTTTTTTTTTTTTGCAAAGTCTAGAAGCCTTCATCAGCAATTTGCTTTCAGGACTAACTTCAAGGCAACCAGAAGCTTATATATCAAAAGAACATTTAAAAAGAGAGTTTTTGTTCAAAGAAATAGGCACATCAAAGCAATTGAATTGAAAGTAAGAAGGTTTAACTTCTGCAAAGCAATATTATCCTTTCTGAAATGAAAACCTTGAACACACAAAATGTGAATAGAAATCAAATCTCAAATTTTATTACTTAGAGATGACTTGCTATGTCAGTTAAGAGATGACATTTCAAAATAATTAAAAAAAAACTGTGTTTAGATACATGATATTTGTTCATGCCACAAACTAAAATTCTGTCTACAACCCGTGCTCCTATATTACGAGAAAGTAAATATTTATATGCACACCACATTGTTTTTCAAACACAACACCAAATTTTTTGGTAGATTTCAATCAGAAGGAAGCAGGATGAGGAAGAAAATTAAATTAATTACTGTTTTTGACAGGACTTCTTTTTATTCTTCATGGGACCTGTGTTCTTTTTCCATGAAAGCATGCTTACTTAATGAAAACTGAAACAATGTCTGAGGAACTAGAATTTTTCAGTTGTCATTTCTATGCACTATTCACAAATGGGATAAGTTGCCCTGCCTCATTTTCTATGTATTTATTTGTAGTGTTTTCTTTTTTATGGCCAATATTTGTATTGTTTTTCCTACAGACACAACTCTCTTGCCTCAAACCTTTATATGGAGTCAAGTATGTATGACAGCCCAGAAATACTGATTCAGGCTACTCCAAATACCATGTTACAATGTGGTAACAGTTTCATGGGGCTTTTATGGCCACTGAATAATATAAGTCATAAATCAAAGCAGTTTTCAGAAACACTGGTGAAAATACCAGGTAGGTTGGTTAAAGCAAAGCCAAAGCTCTGTTTGTACATCCCAAATGGATTTACCCAAGAGTCACAAGGATGTTAGTTAAACACAGAGGTGACTATAAGTGTCTGCATGGGAGGATAAGATAGCTGAGGATAATTGGGACCTATAACAGTCCAAACAACCACAATCACTGAATTTCTAATTAGCCAATCAGCCTTGCAGAGTGTTTTGTATGTAAGGCATATGTATTAGCACACTTAGTTACACTTACCAACCATCAAGATCATATTTACAAATGTTTAGTTTCCTGTACTAATTTTGTGTTGTATCATATATAAATCTCCAATATTTAAAGTTTCACATAATTATGAGAAAAATAATTGTGTTTTGCTGTTTCATTTAATTGTGATTAGATACTTTGCCTAGTAGTAAATAGTGTATTATTTTTACTATCTTAAAGCTATTATTAATCTTTAATCTTCTAACTTATCAACTATTTCTTTTTTATGTGGTTATTTCATGAATTTTAAGACATATATTCTTCAAATGAAAAAAAATTCAAAGTGTATTAAGCTACTGGTCAGGCATTTCTTCCTTTATGGTAACTTGGTATTGAATAGAGTTTAAGTTAATTTATGTCATGATTTTCAGACCATGAATTGCATAGCAGAAACTTCCCTTTTTGCCAATCAATCTCATCTCTCTTCTTCCTTCCCATTCTTTCTCAAACAGACCAAAACTAATTGTATAGTTTTAAGAAAACTTTCTATGCCTATCTTATACTGGCTCAAAACATGATTTGCTTTATTACATTTGTTTATCTTATAGGCATGTGCACTTTCCATGGTGCACATGTGGAGGTCAGGGGGCAGCTTGAAGGAATTGACACTTTCCTGGATCAAACTTAGGTCCTCAGGCTTGGCAGCAAGCACCTTTATCCCCCGAACTATCTTGCCAGTCTACTAGCTCATATTTTAAGCCCTACATTGTACTGACTTTGCATTGCTTTTACAGGAGGAAAACATTTTAAAGCAATGCTGAATTATAAGTATTCATAAAAAATGTGCACTTATCATAGTATTAATTCAAATTGTAATTAATTTTTAAGATATCAGTTCTTTAAGATTAACTTAGAAAATAAGGGGATTTACAGAAGCAGGGAACTAAAAAAACCCAACAGATTAATAAAAATAGCAAAGTGCAATAAGATTGATCAGCTGATACGACCGACCACATATAACTAAACTACAGCTTGATTAATATGGAAGATCTAAGCATGGGGAATCATTTACTCAGTAAAATCTTTCCAGTTACTTGTAGAGGACAATATTTGGAGACATTAAGGGAGATGATAATATTTTATCATCTACAGTTTTCATGCCTTAAACTCAGGTGTGTGTGTGTGTGTGTGTGTGTGTGTGTGTGTGTGTGTGTGTGTGTCTACTGCTTGCCATATCATTTCATTTCTGCCCATATGTGAGAATGAATTCTATTTTTAAGTTTTTGCTATCAATGTCAGATTTAATATTTCACTGTTAGTCTTTTAAAATGCATTGAGCTTCCAACCTGTTTCCTAAGCTTCAAATTAAATGAAATGACAAAGAATTTTTGTAAAAATGTTGGGGTCCAGTGGTAAAGATTCCACAAATCTTTACTTGGCATTTTAAATATTCAATTTCTTAAATCTATTCTATTCCATTTTCCCCATTCATGACTGAAAGGAACATAACTCTGTTTAAATCTTCAGCTTGGCATCTTCCCTTTACTTTGAGATATTTGAATATATAACAAGGGTTATAATATTCCTTATTTCTCTCCATCACCAGAAAATGTATAACCAAAACATGACTTCCTTATTGCTTGACACAATTCATTGATTTTCCCTTTTCAAATGTGTTGACTTTTTAATTGTCCCCCTAAAATTATTTCTATTGTTCTCTTTCTAACCTTGAACATGGCACATTGTCTAAGTACTTTTCCCATACAATTTCTAATAGAGGATGGTCAGTTGCTAGTGATTTCTGAGAGATCTTTCATTTGTTGTATTGATTTCCAATTTAAGCCTCTGACTGCTTTTGTACATCCATCTTTGTTTTTAATTATTTTTAGCTATGGTTATAGACTATAAATTAAAATGTTTTACTTCCCTGAAAATATTGTTCCTTTATTATAATTAATTTAAAATATTTCTCACATTTAAAATTTTTTGTTATAAAAATTATTTGATGTTGAGGGATGGAAATTAATTTAATTTTATGTTTTTAAATTTATAATTTTACTTTCATTATTTAATGCTTTGTATTTGTATTTGATACTTTATCTGAGAGCTTTGTTCCTTAAATATGAAATATATCTAATTGTTTTCATGTAGGTACTCATTTTACCTAATGCTACTTGTAAAAATTTTTTGTGTGAGTTCTGATAGTTTTTTCATTAATCCTGAATTTGAAAAATGGCATTATGTAACATCTAAAGCTATTGGGAATAGAATTTTGCCTCTTTTAGATAATTGCTCATAAATTTCCATCAGATATATACTTATATTTATAGTACACATTTACTTGTGCATGGTATTTCCATATATGTTCAATAAAAACAGAGCTATATACATCTCTCAAAGAAATATATGTTAGAATTGTATGTTCTAACTAGCTCTCGCTGAAAATTGATGAGTTGCACATGCTGATAAATTTTCTTCCCTCCATTTTAATGCCTAGTGTCTTTTCTTATTTCCACTACCCTCTGAAAAGGAGAATAAAATGAACTTTATCTTGCAATCCTATTCCCTTTCCTATTTTTTCATTATACTGGCTAGACTCCAGTATTAAGCTGAGTTTTTAGGAAAGTGTTTCACCATCTTCAGGATTTTCCATAAATTATGAGGGATTTTTTTTCTCCTTGTTACCACATGATATTAGTTATTCTAACCTAATTTTAATTCAGTTGTTCTTCATATTACTTCTTCTTTTTTTTTTTTTTTTTTTTTTTTTTTTTTTTTTTTTTTTTTTTTTTTTTTTTGGTTTTTCGAGACAGGGTTTCTCTGTGTAGCTTTGCGCCTTTCCTGGAACTCACTTGGTAGCCCAGGCTGGCCTCGAACTCACAGAGATCCGCCTGCCTCTGCCTCCCGAGTGCTGGGATTAAAGGCATGCGCCACCACCGCCCGGTCATATTACTTCTGTGCTGTGCTCTGCATTGATTTTTGCATCGGGGCCACTTAACTCAGTGAATATAAGAATAAAATGTTTTTATTTTACTTTTCTTGTTTTACCATGAATTGTTCTGGGAGATCCTTGTCATCTGGAAAGACAGTCACCATATATGTTCTTACTTTCTATGGGACGTCTCTACAGGAAGTTTCCTGATTTGCCTCTACTGGAATGTTTTCTTAGCTGAGACTGGGAGCAATTTATATGCTACTTTTCAGCCTACCCCTGAGGTTTCCATTCTGGATTTATCTTCCAACTGCAAACCACAGTTAGACATTTATGGGTAAGTCAGAAAAGTCCCTCCAACAGGTGGTATAACAAGGGGCATTTGGTGGTTTATTCTAGAACTTGTTTCACATGCTGGCATCCATTTGGACTTAGGGCTTTAATGTTAAAATTCAGGTCCTAATCCTCAGATACAATCCCAAGGAGATTTTGTTAAATATTTGTTCTCTATGTTCCTTCTTCTCTTCTTTCTTTTCTCCTCTCTTTCTTTCAAGAAGAGATTGTTCCATTTTTAAGTGATACGGATATATTTAGGAGATTTTATCAACAAGAGTTGGAATGTCTATTTAGACACTTTCTCTCAAGAACTCAAGTCTATTCATTGTAACATGGCCTTGGGTACCATCATTTGCGCCCTTTTCTGCATGTATCTACCACTTGCGCCAAGAGCTCTGTGCAGAGGATAAAGTGCTGTGGTCATTCTGGTACCTGAGGGATTGTTAATATAACACATAACATACTTCTGGCTTCATGACTTATTCTGTTTTCATTTATTCCTATTGTTGTTACTGATGCTAGTCTTGCTGGATTGGTGGCTGTGGTTGCTTTCGTTTACCACTATACTGCTTTACTTTTTCCCTTACACTCACAGGACTAAATAGGCAGCCCTTTCCCAAAGTCAGCATACATGATTATTTCATACTCTGTCTGTGCACATAGAGTGCATTAAAGTTAGTATTCCACTAATTTCTCATGTTGAAACATTTCCTGTGCTGTTCCATTTATTAGCCTGCTATAAGTTTTATTTGGTGAAAGGAAAGTGGGCATCTATAGATTGCTCATCTGACCTTGTTCAGTGAGGTGAAGAAAGAGGGCAATCAACAACTATAGATGCCCATGCCTTAAAATGCTGAAATTGTGGCAATTTGCTTCCATGGGTTTTTAATGTGAACACAGAGATGAAACTGACCTTTACCCTATCTTGTAGTGAGTAGTCACCTAGCTAGCTATAGTTGTTAAATTTTGTTATTATTGAAGGGGCAATTTGTATTCACTGGGATACTTTTTTTCTGTCTAGAGATACTTCCTTTTATGTTTCAGCACTTACACAAATATATCTTTAATTGCTATATGACCATTTGCAATAAGCAGAACAAATTTCAGTTTGACTTTTAAGTCCTAAAATGCTCTTTCAAATTTGCTTTCTAAATAGCTGTTCAGAAAACTTCCTCATCTTAGAGTGTCATCCAAGGCTTTGCCTGACACTGAGCATCACAGACACTTGAAAAACACAAATTCAGGGAAGTTACTGGGGCATAAAAGTCAACCTCAAATACGACAATAAAAGCAGAATCAATCTTGTAACCTTCAGCAATCTTCCTTCCACCTCAACTGCAGTAAATCAAAGCTACTTCGTTTCAGCTAGGATATGACAGACCATTTGGGGTGAAATAATTGTCATTCGCGTGTGATGTTCTGACCAAGTTCACTGCTCTATAGTATTAACATACAGAAAATAAATTTGGAAAAATTTGCAGGTCTGGAAAGAAAGATATTGAATGAAACCAGTCAAACTCAAACCCACAAATGAAAACAATTTACAATCCAAATTCAGTAAGAAAAAGAATTAAATGAAAATCTATTTGGTAAGAAATTAAATATATGCAGTCTACCAGAAAAACTAGAAGAACTAGCAGTTCTTTTTTCAATGGTTTATGAAAACCTTTCTGTCTACCAAATTCCTGTTTCTCAAATACTCAAATGCATAAAAATATTTCCTGTGTGAACATCTTGACAAAAATCACACACACACAGACACAGACAGACAGACAGACAGACAGACACACACACACATGCACACATGCACACGCACACACACTGCTTTCACAGGAGAAGTATGGTAATACAAGCAGCTCTTTTAGCTCTCTGTTCTAAGTCATAAAGAATGGAGGGATTACTGCAAGAATAACAGAGTAATATGAAAGAAAAGAAGGGTTGAAATGCAGCTCAGTGCTAATGCATTTTCTTAGAAATAAGAATCTTGTGACGATGAACTAAGCCTGTGTCCCTCTGCCCCTCATAGCCTATGGTCTCATCCTACCCCCTACCATCATCACACCCAAAGACTTCTCTACCCCTGATTGCCTTCTTTGAAGCTTTGCATGGGGTTGTTTTGTTCTTTTTTTCTGCATGAACAATTTTTTTCTGTTTATATCACTTAGTTTAATGTAGAAACGTGACTTTCTTCTAAAACGTATTTGACTTCTTCAACTGACATATCCTCTTTGGTCCTCTTTAGAGTGACAGATACAGTGAATTCCTTCAGTAACTGGTTCTGGTTTCTTCTCTCAACTACTCTTAGTTGGACTTCTTCCTTAACTTTCAACAGTGCTCTTGTCAAAATCAAAATTGGTCTGTTTCAACACTCTCTTAAACTCTCTCTTATTACTTCATCTGTTAGTATCCTTTGAAGCAACTGAACTTCTAACTTTTTTCCCAACTTCGATGAGCTCAAGCTGTCTGCCTTCTCCATTTTTGACTTGTCCTTTTTTCCCCCTAAATTTGACCTAGGAGTATTATTATAGGACCAGAAGTGAAATGTATCAACTTTTCCTTAAATATTTCCAAAGGCTTTGAATTGCAACTTGACTTAAAAAAAAAAATCTACATAACTCACCTCCTCCGTTGGAAGCGTAATTCCTCCTCCTCAGCATCACTGACACTTTGACTCCCATAATTCTTCTTTCTAGGGGCTATCCTTTGTGTTTTAAGTTGTTCTACAAATCCTGTCTGCCACTGGATACTGTAGCCCTATCCTCTCAGGTAGGATCAACAAATAAAAGTGTTCAGACATTGCAAAATATCCCCTGAGAGATAAAATGGCTTCTGATTGAAAACCATTAGTCTAAAGTGATCACAAGTCCAACTTGCTTAGACAAGTCCATGCATCTTGTACCCACTTATTCTCTAATGCAACACTTGCTTTCAAACTCTGAATTGTTCTCTAATTAGGTGACAATCACCTGTTAACATTACTCTTCATCTAATGAGTTTTGCCACCAATTCTGAGAATGGGGGAATTTCTAGCATTTTAGATTTATCTCATGCAGGTGGTCCTTGTCATGAGTGGTATTTCTGCAGGGAATTCTCTTTTCCTAAAAGATTTGTCACTTAAAATGGTATTGCTTTTCTGATCCAAACTCTTACGTTAGGGTACGAATTACCTGATTTATCTCACTTTCAATTTTTAGTTATTTCCTTATCTATTTTCAATCTATATATCTTCAATTCAACATATGTACAAGGAGTTCTTTGTCTGTCTGTTGGAACAGTGCTTGGACCACAGCTGTTCAATGAATGAATGAATGACCATATCCTAACAATCCTCATCCCACTTCTCTTTCATGTATTCTTATAGCATTCTGGGTGTTCATTTATATGATACTTTGTGTAATGTTTAACTGAATATATTGTCATGTAACTATATTTTTATTTGTTTTGTGGAGACAGGATTTATATATTTTCTTTGTAAATGGTAGAAGAATTTATAGTCTCATATCTTATAAAAATAAATACTGTCTATATACTCTTTACATTTAGCAAATAGACATTCACCACATAAATTATAGCATATTAAAGCAATTACATGCTGTAACTACGAAGTGCAATTTGAGTAATGCCTGGATCACCACAGACTCCTTCCTGAGAAGTACCTCACAGCATTGTACAAAATTCCAGTCAGATGTGTGCTTTCTTTCTCTTGTGCTTCCTCTTCCCACTACAATTTTATGATCATTTAAGGCCTTTGAACCTTTGGTAACTTTAAATAATCAACAACAAAATGGGCTTACTTTTTTCTTTAGGTTGTTCCCTATAAAATGTGTTTTGACATTTGGTGTTAATTTTGAAGTATTAAAAAGGTCCACACTTAGTCCAGAGGTGACATTTAGAGTGGGGCCTTTGGTAATTGACTAAGATCAGCCAATGTCATAAGCATAGAGCCCTCACTAATGAATCCTGGTCGTTCCATGAAAGGAAACAATCAGCAGACTTTAGCCTATACATCCGCACTCCCTTCCTCTCACTGACCAATGGTATGCACAACCTGGGGACTCTGTGAGCAAGAAGGCCATCACCAGATGCAAGTTCTAGGACTTGAACCAGGTACATTAGCCAAAATCTCTCCCCTCTCCTCTCTCTCTCTCTCTCTCTCTCTCTCTCTCTCTCTCTCTCTCTCTCTCTCTCTTTCTCTCTCTCTCATTAAAACTGATGCCATCTATAGTACTGTGTAACTGACAACAGAATGCAGAAAAAGGCTATAAATACAATAGTTGCTCGATTCTCTGACAGTACATGTGAGGCATAAAGGATGCTTAATCCAAATTTGTGAGGAAGCAAAATACCAGCCTAAATCATAAAAAGGTTTAACACCATCAACAATTTATTTTTTAACATTTATTGATTCTTTGTGGCTTTCACATCATGCATTCCAATCCCACATATCTTCCCATCCACTGCCCTTGCCAACCTCCCACTCAAAAACAAAATAATCTAGGAGTAGGGCCTAAGAGTCAGATGACCAATCAGGTACTTATTCTGAGTCGCCCACTTTCCATGCATAGTTGGTTATTTTACTCTCAAGTTACTAGAACTGTATTATTTTAGTAACCTCAGAGGATCACACAGATTTGTACACACATATTCAGAAGCACTAAAATTCCCAACACTTTGAAGAATAATCATGAAAAAGACAGCAGAATGATCTGAATGGATGTAGATGGGTAGGGGAGAGGGTGTGGTATTACAGGGCAAGAGGAAACCCAGTCGGGATTTACTTTGGCAATGTTAGAATGAGTTACTAAAAATTGACAAAAAGAAAGAACAATGAAGCTGCCATCTGGAAAATATTTACTATAGATGAGAAGTGATTTTTTTTTTTTGAGTGTCCAGAGCATCCGTTAGTAGTTGGGCCATGGGGCCTGGCATTCATGTGTAGGCCACTAGGAATAGAACCCCAAGGAATAGGCCACCAGGATAGAACTTTAAGGATTATATCTATTTTTGATCCCTTCTCTGCTTCCTGATTTGCTGTCATAGTGAGTAGGCACCTCACACTGGCACCAACATAAACTGGGTCACACCCACCACCATGAACTCTTTCAAGTCTTCCCCTAACATGATGGGAAACTCTGAAACTGTGGGCCAAGATAAACTGCTACTGTTCAGCTGCTTCTGTCTGGTATTTTGTCATAGTAACAAGTAAAGCACCTAACACATAGGTCATGTATCTACATGAGGGCTTGGGTTCCCAGTGTGAGAGACATTATATACACTGTATATAATGATACACTGTATCATTATACACTGTATCAAAGGTAGCTTGCCTGACAATGGCCTATGTTTCCTGAAACTTCTCCTTCCTCATTTCACCAATTAGCCAACATTAGGATGTGAAGCCAGCCTGCCACCAAAGGGATGAGACAGTTACTACCTCAGTTTACCTTCTGGGCCATACAAACTTCCGAGGCCAGTTGGGGTCCACTATGGCGTTTTTGGAAAAAGGCATTGCCTTGCAGGTACTTCCACTTATTTGTGTGTTCCTTTGTGCAACACAGAGAGTATTCTTTTCCCACACTAGCCAATGGATCATGGCCCTCAACTTGAGAGAAATTTGACCTAAAATTGGATTCTAATCTCCTTCCTTAGAGGACTTTAAAGCTGGAAAACCATCGTCCATTAGGGGAAAAAGAAGACTATATAGCAAATCCGTAGGCTGTGAATTGTCAATGAGTATGCTGAGTGCAACAGCAAGGTACAAGAACATGTTGTAAAATTCTGCTCAATATGAGCAAGCCATGGATACAGTCAGCACCGCAGGCCAGGCCGGGTTTACAAAGAACAAGTAATGTTCACCTTTATTCCTCATGCAATTGTAACACTGAGGTTAGAAAATGAAGGAAATAGTATAGCTATATTTATTAAGTCTCTATAGGTAAAAATAAAGTATATATCATCTCTGTGCTGTAGAAAAATAAAACATGTGGCTTACCGTGCATGAATCAACTAGTGAAGAATTGGTGGTAGAATGATTTCTACCCCCTCAGAAGTATTTTTACTTCATTTATGTTTTCTAATATCCCCATTTTTTTCTGTTGAAAAAAATTATCAATAAGAAACCCCCTGACTTCTTCCCTGGCAGAAGGCAAAAGAATCATATCCTCCCAAACCTGTATTGACACAGCTACAAATGAAGCTATTGCCTAAGTCTTGCCTGAAAGTACCACTCAATCTCTTATCTGAAAACTGGAAGCATTAATATCGGTCTCAGTGTGGTTCTGTTTTGTTTTGTTTGACTGTTTTGAGAGAGATAAAGATGGAATGAGATGACAAGTTCAAACAAATAGTGTTAGATAGATACCAAATATCAAGTCATGTGGTTCCTATGTTGAGCATTTTAGGAGAATGCACAAACTGTTACAGGAATACTATGGTGGCCAAGTAATTCCATCAAAAGAAATGGTAACTTGCACATAGGCAGAATAATGAAAGGCACATTTATAAGAAGAGAGGACAGAGCCAAATTGGCTCAAAGTCTGTTTCTGGATATCATGAAAACTGGGACACATTCAGAAGACAGACAACTCTTTTTCATTCTCTTTGGTGGGTAGTTGTATGATGTCCTGTGTCATGAACAGTCTAGTGAGATTGCAATGATCACAGACACTTCTCAGACTATTCCAGGAAAGTGTCTTTCACGAGAGGCTCCAGTCCTCATCTAGGGATATCACTTGGTTCTTCTCAATCAGTACAAACATGGTGGTCTGCTCAACAAAACATATCCAAAGTATTAAGTGTATCACAGCCTAGGCCTATATTCCTGCTGTGTTTCTGCTTATTCTCATTATATGTTAAGCTAGAAATATCATTAATTCTTGATATTATACTAATATATATTAATGCAGGATCATCTCCAATAAAATTGTGTTTATTTTTATGTTCAAGTTACATGTGTAATTGCTTTAGAGAAAACAAATGTCCTCAAAGCAGAAATTCAGAAGGATGTTTAGGGGCAAATGATAGTGTATATGGCACAGTTTCATTGATCACTGATTCAGACTGTCAAAGCTGGTGGAGCAAGGTTTTGACTAACACTTTGGAAATGTTAAAACTACTTCAGTGCTTGTGAAAGGTTGAGGGGTTACTTGGGATTATTCTTCCATGAACAGAGCACTGATTCTCTGCACAAATGTCACTGGACGGTGGCAGATGTGACAACATATGCTGTTTTATTTTCTTGTCTTTCATATTTTCTTTGGAAGAGGAGCATACTCACTATGAACACCCTTATACTGCTGAACCATGAATTCACTCTTTTAAGAACCATGTCCTACTCTTTTAAGAATTACTCTCCTAAAATGAAAAATGGGATTTAATTTTTTTAAATGTTACTCTGTTAATTTTGTTTTATTATATACATTATTTATTTATTTGCTTTTTTTTTTGAAACAGGATCTCACTCTGTAGCTCTGGCTATCTTGGAAATCACTATATAGATGGGCTAGTCCCAAACTCACAGAGATCTCCCTACTTTTGCCTCCCAACTTCGGAGATTAAATGGAGAAAGTGTTTGTATAGTGTGCCTCTAATAGGTTGTTAATATTCAAAACATACAAGGAACTATAGTAAAAGACAATCACATTCCAGGTAGACAACAGAGCTACCTAGACATTTCTCAGAAGGTGTGCAAATAGTCAACAGGTACATGGACAAAATGTCCAATATGACTAAATGGAAAGGCAAAATCACTATGAGGTACCACACCCGATTCTTGTAAGAATGGCTTTTCCCAAAACAAAAAAAGAATTAAAATTCTCAGTGAATTTGTAGAGAAAAGAGGAACCTTGCCCACTGTTGATGAAAATTTAGTCTAAGCATGGAATGAGAGGCAACTGCTTTAGGGGAAATTGGTTAGGCATAAAATAACAAGTACCATACTATCTTACTCAGGTGTGGAATCTAAAGAAGTTGATCTCATAGAATTAAAGAATTGAATGGAGGTATCTAGAGACCATCAACAAAGGTATGAAGGGGTAGGGGATGGTGGTCAATGGGCACTGAGTTATCAGTATAGGGGGTGGAGATATTTTGATATACTATATTCAGTAGAGTAAATACAGATAACAATAATGGGATATATTTTTTAGAAACATAGAAAAAACAGTGTGAAGGTTTTCACATCATATCACAATGAATGCAGAGCAATGTTCAGCCCAATGTTTACATCATCTATTAAATTCAAATTCATACATTTCTGTACTTTTCTTTGTTTGTTTGTTTGTTTGTTTTTCGAGACAGGCTTTCTCTTTGTAGTTTTGGTGACTGTCCTTGATCTCTCTCTGTAGTCCAGGCTAGCCTCAAACTCACAGAGATCCTCCTGGCTCTACCTCCTGAGTGCTGGGATTAAAGGTGTGCACCATGACCACCCTGCCATTTCTGTACTTTTATGTTTCTATTCATGTTAAAATAAATTTAAAATCAAATAAAACTGAAGGTTTTATTCTTGATAACTCATGAAAGAATAAAAGTAAAAAATTTGAAAGCTGCCCTTTGCAAAAAAAAAAAAAAAATAATTCATTGACTCCTGTATCAGAAAGCACTTAGAAGGCTGAAGTATAAAATGTACAGACTTTTAAAATTCCTAGAAACCCATAATTTGGGTGGGTTAATTAATGTATCCAAATTTCAGTTTTCTCCACAATAAAATTGCAATAATTAAGGCTTGGTAATAAATGAGGAAATATAAACATACAAGTCACTGTTTACCAAAGTGCTTCTGTTAGAATTTTAAATACAGCCCTGCATTTAAGAGAAAACTCATGTTTGCATCTCTGATTCTTGTCAACACTACAGTTGACTTTTAAACCTTTCTGTGCTCCCTTTTAAAATCTTCAGTGTGGGAAGTTGTTTACAATTTGTGTGTCCAGGTTTTTAAAACTATATAAAAACTGAAAGGGGTCATATCAAATTAGAAAGAAAAATGGTAAAAGTACAAACTATTTCAATTCATGTCAGTCACACAAGAGTGAGACTGTACTCCCATTATCTATTAAAGCAGCTCTGGGGGAAGGAGGATGGAATGCACACAGCTCAGGGCACTTGATCTCTGAACATCATACGAGAGAGCATCCACATGAACCAGCCATGCTGTTGTTCATCTCCAAAAGACAGCAGCTCCTGGGAATGGACAAGAAGTACACAGGCACATTTAGGAAAGACTAATTAGCATAGATAAAACCACTATAGTTGCTCCTGTGTCTGACATACAGCATAACTAGTGTGCTTTTGAAATTTATATTAAACAGGTAAATAGAAAGGAACACAAATGCCATGAGTGGAAGGAGCAATATAATATTAGATGGCACAGACTCCATTGGGTGTAGACATATTTTGCTTCGCAGTTATTTCTTTATTTTAAAATTTATTTACTTTTTTATGTGTATGAATGTATGCACACCATATACAAGTCTGGTGATCACAGAGGTCAGAAGAGGGCATCAGATTCCCTACAACTGGAGTTACAGAAAGCAGTGAGCTGCCATGTAGGTGCTGGGAATCAAACCCAGGTTGTCTTTAGTGGCAGCAAGTGCTCTTAACCACTGATGTCATTCCCCAGCCCTACAGTCATTTAGTTACTTTTAATATTAGAAATTTTTGGCTAAATTTTTCCACAATTTATCCTTCCATTGCTTGCTAAGACTTAGCATTTGTATGCATCTAGCCAGAAGCATTTTTAGAATATCTCTAAAACAGTCTTTGTCATAATTTTGTTTTAAACAAAAATTAAGACTGTGGAATGGAATAATTTACATTTATGAGAAATCTAGAAAGAGGGCCCCCATCTTCATGTCTCATTAATAAGCCAAATACAGTCCTTATCCAGGGAAGGTTGGCTATAGGATTCCCCTCAGATAGACAATGTATGGGTGCTCATGTGCCCAATATACAATAGTGAAGTATTCATATGCACTCTATCAGTGTACTTTATTAATTTCTGCATTAGTTATAAATCCTGATACAGAATAAATGCTGTGTCAGTATTTGTCATGTATTATTTAGGGAGTAAGAAGATATCTGCACCTGTTCAGTATGGATGCGATTTTTTTTTTTGTGTGTGTGTGTGTGTGTGTGTAAGTTTTATTTAAATATGCTTATATAGCAGGACAATTTTCTAATAAGTATAGGAATGTTAGCCACAGATAATTGTGCCTCTCACCTCTTATCACAGCTTCTTTTTCCAACAGATAGTACCTATCCTAGAAAACCATGATTGGTCAAAATACAGAGATCAATTGGGTTACACAGCCTGAATAACTCCACCTACAACAGAATTTCTGTGCCTAAGGCTTTTATAACACTGAGGAAGAGGGGGCTGAAAGATCTAGCAGTCAGAGGATCAAAATGTCTGCTTTACCCATGATACCTCAACAGTAGGGCTGCCTAGCAAGAGGTCAACAATGGCAACGCTAACATACAGGACAACATGGAAAGAGGAAATCTCAAGGAGTCCAACCCCTAGAAAAAGAACTACAAGCAACTAATGACTGGTCAGAAAGGGAGAATTAATCTTCTCCAAGGATGAGTTCCCTAATTGGTTATACTACACCAAGTAGTCAGACCTGAAATCATATACTTAAAGAAACACCCTGAAGAAAACTTAGCCTGTTGTGTTTATGTATTTGTATACACACACACACACACACACACACACACACACACACACAGAGAGAGAGAGAGAGAGAGAGAGAGAGAGAGAGAGAGAGAGAGAGAGAGGAATTTCTAAACAGTCTTATAAAAAATAAAAAAAAACCTGGAAGCCAGACATTGGGGTGAAGTCTGAAAGATCAGAGAAACAAAACAAGCCACAGCCAACCTCATCTCGCCAACTCCTCAGCTGATCCTGTTTCCTCATCTTCTGATTCCTCACCCAGAAGGAATCTTGGCTGAACTGCTCAAAAGGCTCTAATTCCTGGTTCTCACGATTTATATACCTCTCTCTGTCCTGTCATATAACTTCCTGGGATTAAAGGTGAGTGTCTTTCCCAAGATCTCAAGTGCTGGGATTAAAGGTATGTGCCACCACACCTGGCTCTGTGACCAGTGTGGCCTTGAACTCACAGAAATCCAGATGGATCTCTGCCTCCTGAATGATAGGATTAAAGGCATGAGCAATCACTCTCTGATCTCTAGTGGCTGTTCTGTTCTCTGACCCCATAAGTTTAGTGGGGTGCATAATATATCAACAGAGAGAGAGAGAGAGAGAGAGAGAGAGAGAGAGAGAGAGAGAGAGAGAGAGAGAGAGAGAAGAAACATAATGTAACAATAATAATCAAAGAAAAAGAGGTCATGTATTTGAAAGGGGGAAGGAAATAAAGGAAGAGGATATATAGAAAGGATTGGAGGGAGGAATGGGAAGGGGGCATTGATATATTTTAATTAAAATTTTTTAATTAAGAAACAACTAAACTGTGTTGAGGACTGGAGCCAATTCATATTAAACTACCTGTCTGAATACTAGGAGGGAACTCTGATAAAATCCCTCTAACTGGAGCATGGGAACCAGGTATTTGGAAAGTAGACCCTGATCAGACCTGGCTTGGATAATTGGCAGAACAAGGAGCGATAAATAATGCAACTCCTAGCTTTCTCCCACTCTAGCTATGGGTGTGCTATGCAGAGACATCAACATCGCTGAGAATTCTCTTTAAAGTCATAGAGTATGAGTGGAATGGGGCCCTAGAACACCACTGGCTACTTTAGCGTAAAACAATACAGAGTTCTTTAGTATTTCTAAATTTCAACCACTAATCATATGGTTTAATGGCTCAGAGTCCAATGATGATTGGTTTATGCTTTAAAAATCTGCCTTTGCTACATTTCTTTGTGGAAATTTCTTTCTTCTGACTATATTATGCACCCTCTGGTGTGAGTGGTGCCCATAAAAGTTAGAGTGTTGTGAAGCCCATGCGGCAGTACATGTCTGCTCTATGGAAGGCCTTCTCAGTTCTCCCTGGCAGCCTTTCCTGAGATTGCTCCCTCCATCTTATTGGACTCTCCATGCTTCCTTCACTTTCACATTCATTCCTGAAACCGCCATGCCCTTTTGTGTACTTTTATTATTATTTGGTTTTGTATTTTTCCAACAATATCCTCCATGAAATTAGAGATTCTTGAGGTTAGTTAATATGTACTAGTCTGAGCTTACTGATGGTAAGTGTGGTGTCGTCACCAAATTCCTATCCTGAAACCTAACCTCTAAATCAGTAGCATTAAGAATAGGGGACTTTAAGCCAGGCAGTGGTGGCGCACGCCTTTAATCCCAGCACTCGGGAGGCAGAGGCAGGCGGATCTCTGTGAGTTCGAGGCCACCCTGGGCTAGAGAGCGAAAGGTACACAGAGAAACCCTGTCTCAAAAAACAAACAAACAAACAAAAATCAATAAAGATATAAAAAAAAAAAACAACAGAAGCTCATTTTTTTTAATAAAAGGGGACCTGCAGGGTCCTGGCCCCAGTTTTGGGTAACTGTGGCCTTGCTTGCAGACCTTGACCTTGATATCCTCCCAATGCTAATTCCCTGCCAGGTTCCACCCTCCTGAATGCTTAAGGGAAGTTCCTTGTTTGTGTATCCTGAATAATGGGCGTTAATAGCTTAGATGCAAGATTGTAAAACATCAGTAGTGAACTTCTGCCTTCCAGGGTCCTCCCATTGTGCTGTAAGCCTATATTTAAGACCTCCTACCCCCTTCAAGAAATGACATTCGACATTTAAAATTAAATATATATATATATATATATATATATATATATTTGAATGAATACTGCGAATGTAATCTATGAATACCACAAATGTCATTAATATCATGAGTGTAATAAATAAATAAATAAATAAATAAATAAAAGAATAGGGGACTTTAGTGAAAGATCAGCTCATTGTGAGATTTGCATCCTTAGAATGAGGCTCTAGACTCATGAGGCACTATTTACTACATAAGATATCTGATGCTGAATCTGCAGTATCTTGATTTTGAGATGTCCTAGTACCCAGAAAAGTGAGAAACAAATTGCTCCTGATAGTAAGTCACCAGGTTTGTGGTATTTGGCCATAGCCACTTGTGTACATGAAAACAAAAGGATTTGTTTATAGTGTGTATCGTGCGTGCTTCATTACTTAAGGAATGAATAAACAAATGAATGAATGAATGAATGAATGAATGAATACAGTCATGTATTATTTTGGCTACGGATTGAATGCCACTTCTTATCATGAACAAGGACAGTATTCTCAGCATCAAGAGATGTCACCTTCTTTTAACAAGCAGGAGATAATTTTAAAAATTCAGAAACCATAGCTCAGTTGCACTATAATTTGTCAAGACCATACTGAAAAGAGCTTATAATCATGGGACTGCAAGCAATACTACATTGTTCCCAATTCAAACAACTCTTATTGTTTTCTCCTGTGAAATACTGGACACATAGTACATATATTTCTATGTACAATGCCTGACTGTTAAGACCAGAAATACAGAGCATAGTTCCTCTGGAGATAACTTCTAGTATGTTTAAAAGCACACACTGAGTTTGTATATAAAACTCTTGTCCAGGCTCTCTGTTCCAAAATTGAATCTTCCAGGCTCTTTTCAAATGTTCTTCTCTCTTCTTTTAACTATGTCCACCAGAGAAGCACACCATGCTTGAACCTTGTGGCTTGCATCCTGGAAAGTGACTATCTCATGGTCTTCCTGGCACACAAGAAAGGGCACAGTGCTTTGCGGACCCACTGTCCCCAAGGATCGTTTGGAAGTAGGATCTTGGTCACTGGTTATTTTTTGCCCTGTACTCTTTTGGACTAGCAACCTACATGCAGGGTGGATTTCCTTTTGCATCCTTGAAGTGAAAATTGTTAGGAAGCTGAAGGATACAGGGTCAGCTTGGGAGTAATGATGGAAAATATAACCTCCCCAAAACTGAATTCAGATTAGGCTCCTGGCATCTTATAGGTGCTCTCCTAGAAAGCCTGGGTTCAAGTCTAAATACCTCAGAATAAGATAATATTCACACATATTGATCAGCTCAGGAGATATACATCTCCTGATAGGTAGCACTGGGCAGAGAACCAGAAAGCAGCATTCAGGAATGTCCTCATTTCTTCACCTTCCAACGTCAGAAGGGAGCTGTGGTTTCTTTTTGTTTGTTTTTATTTTATTTTATTTTACAATACAATTCAGTTCTACATATCAGCCACGGATTCCCTTGTTCTCCCCCCTCCTGCCCCCTCCCCTTCCCCCTAGCCTACCCCCCATTCCCACCTCCTCCAGGGCAAAGCCTCCCCCAAGGACTGAGATCAACCTGGTAGACTCAGTCCAGGCAGGTCCAGTCCCCTCCTCCCAGGCTGAGCCTAGCGATCCTGCATAAGCCCTAGGTTTTAAACAGCCAACTCATGCAATGAGCACAGGACCTGGTCCCACTGCCTGGATACCTCCCAAGCAGATCAAGCCAATCAACTGTCTCACCCATTCAGAGGGGGCCCCTCAGCCTTTGGTTCATAGTTCATGTGTTTCCATTCGTTTGGCTATTTGTCCCTGTGCTTTATCCAACCTTGGTTTCAACAATTCTCGCTTATATAAACCCTCCTCTTTCTCGCTAATTAGACTCCCGGAGCTCCACCCGGGGCCTAGCTGTGGATCTCTGCATCCATATCCCTCAGTCGTTGGATGGGGTTTCTAGCATGACAATTAGGGTGTTTGGCCATCCCATAACCAGAGTAGGTCAGTTCTGGCTGTCTCTCGACCATTGCCAGCAGTCTATTGTGGGGGTATCTTTGTGGATTGCTGGTTGTGGTGGCACACACAGGTAGGATTTGCTGAAGGAGGCAGAGGCAGGAGGATCACGAGTTTGAGGCCAGCCTGGTTTCTTATCTCCTACTAAATGAGCACCCTTACTTGGAAGCTATACATGTTGGGGGCGGGGGGGAGGCACAATAACTCTAGTCAAGACAACAATCCCTTTGTGTGAACAGCTTTAGAGTTGAATCTTTAGATTTTCAGGGTGAAAAAGGTTGTACCAATTATCTAATTTTAGGCCAACTCATAAATGGTTTGGGGGTTACTTGTTCAAGAAGGAAAATGTTACAATAGTCTTGACTAAGGCCTTGTTGCCTATTAAGGGAAATCTACTTCCTCTGTTCAAAACAATAGACACTCTAAGCTCTGTATCTGGACTAGTTGGAGATATCACAGCCCAAGCTACCCAAAACCTAAGGGTTAATCTAGCTGGACTATCAATCACCTGGTCAAAGAGCAAGAAACCACAACTCGGGAAGGCTGATTCACCTAAAGCCATGCTAAAATGATGGGAGGAATAATTAACACTTTAATCAGATAATTGTACTTTTCCTTCCCAGAAACCCTACATTTTATACTTTGTGGAACTAGCTATGCTCGGGTGTACATATTTTTGTCAGTCTTAACTTTCCCTTTTAAATCTTAAGGTACCTTTTTCTTTATTCCAATTACTTTCTTTTATATATCCTCCATAGCATAGACATGATGTCTTGGACACTTGGGGCTTTCTCACTCTTTTTCTATGAAGCTATTTCTTCTCTCCTCTTCCATCATGCAGATGTTTAAAATTGGCATGGTTTCTCTCTCCCCTGTCTTCATCTTACTCCTCTGGAACCTGCTAAGATTTATAAATGTCCTATAATTTTTCTTTTAAGGTAATAAAATTGTTATAAATTCCTTCTGAGTCAATTTTAAATTATATTTTTAATAAAATTTAGTGCCTTGAACAGGGAACTCAGTTTCCTTAGTAGCATATGACATACTAAGTAGGAGTTCCCAAATCTGGTAATAATATGGACCAGAGATGAATATTGTTTTCTATGCTGTTATCATAGACATTGCATAACTCAGGAGTTTAAGGTGGGTCATACGCTGGCCAAATCTCAGGCTTGCAGATTTGTTATCTGCTGACTTGGCCATGCAAACACTGGGCATTAGATAGTGGGAAGAGAAAAGGCACAAGGCGTTTAGAATGACTTTGAAGTGATAAGGTCCCTAACTTCAAAATGGCATCTTCTCTAACCCCTCACCTCCTTCCTCTGATTCTGCTGGGAATCTAGTCCATGGATCAGTCTCATTCTACAAGGTCCTAGTGAGAATCTGGGTGGCATATGCATATCTTCTCAAACCATAGCCAGCTCATGACTCTTTAGTTCCTTCTCACTTCAAGACTGAGGATGATATTCTACATCAGCAGCTAAAGGTGATCAAAAGAAGAAATAGAGGTAGAAAATCTATAGTCTAACCCACTGTTTGTAGAGAATAATAACAACTTCATTAGAAATGTTTAAGAAGGTTCAGAAAGTTGATGGCTGTTATCCATGGGAAGGCTTAAAGCAGCAGGAGACAGGGGATGACATACATGATCTAAGAGGCTACATATACTAGTTCTGGATTCTTCACATAAAGTCACTTCCTCTGATCCTAACAAAAGTTCATTCCTCTTACCACCATCCTGCCTTGGAATAAACCCCTAGTGATGTGACAGTAACTCCATTAAGAAAAGCAGCTGCCTATATTAGGTCTTGTTTTAAATCAGACTTCCAAACACTTTATTAGTTTATTATGTGCATATGAGCTCAGTGTGAATTTATCATATAGGTTCTTTTTAGCACATTTTAGGACCCAGATACTTATCATAGCAGCCACTGTAGCTCCCCTGGTGATATCTTTGCCTCATTTTCCCAAGTACATGCAAAGTAATGTGATTGTTCAAAATATACAGTCAAGGGTACTCACTTCTGACCAACTCCGCATCACCTAGGGGAGAAAAAAGAAGAGGGGATTCAAACCCCATCATGGGATTTTGGTCAACAGATGCAAGGATCAAGTTGAAAGAAAGGAGGAAACAGAAGTAGATTGAGAGAAAGGATGGAGAGGGTAAGCATGGAGGGTATTGGAGGAACACTTATTTCCTGAGCACGAAGCCACTCTGAAGGGATCATGAGCTGCAAATTAAACAATTCTTCAGCAAGAATTTTGACAAGGAAATTTCATTAGGGATTTAAATCTCAATGGAAGCTCAAGTTGCTGCATTAAGATATGAAAATTGTGCAAATATTGTTCCTTAGAATGATGTTTGCCGCAGGTCATTGAGTTTCAGTCAATGAAATTTAGAGTGATAAATGTCCTGTTGAAAATAGCTAGCAGAGGAGCGGTTCCAGGAGAGGGAGAAAAGAGCCCAGCAGTTGGCAGCTTAGGCCCTAGAGTCATTTGGAAGAGAAGTGAGACTCCAGTGTTAACTGGCTGCATGACCTTGAGTTCCTGTATTTTGCATCTCTACAGTCTAATTTCCACATCCGTAAAATGTGAGCTATTTCCAATGCGCTCCCCACTAGTCTGTGATTGTGAAGGTTTAATGAAATAATCCAGTCAGAGCCCTTCGGCACAGTTCCTTGCATGCAGAACAACTAACCATACACTCATAATGAAGACAAAGGAGTAGGCTAAAATCTATCCAGCACTGACGTTCTCCATCTCTGTGTTAAATCAAAATCTACCATCAATGCCTTCACTTGGATGAGAATTGTGAGACTTAGAAACTGAAAACATGTGCCAGGGCTTAAAGGGGTATGTAAATGTTACACTTAATAAATCTCAGTGTTTGTGTATAAAAACATGTTATTTTCCCTCATTAGTTGGTAGGGTCCTCAGAGCTAAAATCCCATGGTATTAACATAATCTGGTTGACTAACAACTTGGTAGTTGTTCAGAAAGGGCTATATGAATAAATGAGCTCATAAATACATGTATGCATAGATGAATATCTGACATAATATGTGACTCTGGGACTTATCTATAGATTCTTAATGTGGGAAAACCCCTGATTTTGATTTCAGGGAATTCTAGCATTTTAACTCTTACAGACATATGCTTTTTTACAGAAACTTTGAATAACAGGAAAAGGAGTTCACATAATTCCATAACCTAAAATCCTAAGAGAACACCCCTTGAGCAGTATATTTATTTTCTAACTACATATCAAAGAATGTTCATTTTGTAGCCCTACATAATTAATTTGCTGTTTCATGGTGATGAATGATAGAAACATTTCATACATTTGTCAATTTAGTGGAAGATAAGGTATGAGATGTTTCAAAGGTAAGTCTATTGTGCATTATGCCTAATATTTCCTTTCCCACCATTGCTACATGAAATAATCATTTGCACCTTAATCTTAACTATGAAGGCTCATGAGGAATTTTTTTTTTTCTCTGAGAAACACATAGTCACTATTGTGGGTCACACACTCTCAGCATCTGCACTGATAGACTAAAAATCTGCCTCTGCAATTTGAAAGTGTCTGTCATTATCCTCATTGAATTAAATTTCTGAGTCCAATTGGATCACAAAATTTGATTAAAATTTAAAGAGCAATTATTTTACCCATTTTGTATCATCCACAAGGCCTTCTCTAGAATTCTGTACTTGATAAATATTTTACAACCACCTATAAAGTTTTATTTATTTATTTATTGGAAGAAGGAGCTGGTGAGATAGTGATGTAGCTCAATGAGTAAAGGCACTTGCTACAAAGCCTGACCACCTCACTCCCCTCCCCAGGACTAACATGTTCTAACTGACTTCTTCAAGCTTTCCTATGACCTCCATATGTGCACCGTGGCATGCATGTGTGTAAGTGAATACTTGTACATGCATGTGTGTAAACATACACACACACAACGTATAAACTTAATTTTGGGGAAAAACATTAAAAACAAGCAAAGGGACTGTTCCCTGTTAGATTCGTGGAGCCAGGTAAGGATTGTCTGGCGTGTATTGGGGACCTGAAAACTTCTTGGAGTCACAGTCATGGCCCTGAACGTCCTGGAAAAATCACCAGTCACAAGTCCAGTAGCAGGAACTGCCAGTCCGGTGGCCCTGCAACCTTCCAGGTCTCATTGCTCAGTCAGTCCTGCTCATCTGTGAAGCAGAACAAAGATCCCTGGATGGTAAAGAGAGATTTACAGTGAATCTACAGAGCCCTGGGTGTTGAGAATTCCAGTCTTTGTTTCTGAGAGAGAAACTCAGAAAGGAGCAGCACAAAAAAATGAATGCTTCTGTGGTTAATGTTCCACAGTACCATGAGTATGCTGGGAACATAACTACATTTTCAGGGACTTTAAGACATTACAGAGTATAAGACTCCACTAGCTCAGACTGGACCACGAGGTGTTTATTTGTTCTCCTAGCTGTTCACCCCAGACTCTAGGCTTTAGGCCCATGGCACAATGAGTTGCAGGCCAGAAGGGATCCCACCATCCCCTACTGGACCTTGTAATCTGAAAGCCAAAATCCAT